>NC_135507.1:63885923-64040923 GCF_052857255.1 Amblyomma americanum | reverse complement strand
CGTGAAGATGTCTATATGTACCTCGCCAAGGATGACCGCAACTCTTCAGAAGACAAGCCTTTTTGCTGAAAACTTTGTCAGCGGTCTCAGGCTTCCTCTTTCCTTCTCTTTGTTCACGTTTGTGATTCTAGTAGCATCTTACTCTACCCTTGATGCTCGCCGCGGTGGCTCAGTAATTAGGGCGATCGGCTACTAAGCCGCAGTATCCGGGTTCGAACCATGAATCGCATCAGAAATAGACACTGCCAAACATTTTCTAAAACGTCGCATGGCCAACTAACAAGGAGTAAAGGACAACACGGCTATTGGCCAGATGTCACCGCATTTGTCTGTAACCGAGAATATCTGCTGTACGGCGTTCATTACGAATGAAGATGACCTACTTTTGCTTCCACAATGTTAAAAATTATTATACAAAGTTAACGAATGACAAATTGTCACGAGGGCTCGACGTGAAGAGTTCTCAAATTTTAGCGCCGCAAGCAAATTTGCTTTTTCTATGTGGAGACATTAGTTATAGTATTGAAAGAATTGTGTTTTTTTTTTTCAATGCAGAAGCATTACTCGGCTATGTTGTGTCCGCAAAACGTGTCCGCAGAACGTGTACGCAAATTGTGTCGCCGGTAGTGAACTTATCACCTGGTGACGTCATCATTTATGACTGTAACAAGGTTGTGAGTCATGGTATAACAAGTGATGCATGACTAATGTGTCATGAGTCATGTAGGGTATATGAGTCATGTGGGCCATAAGTTGGAGGCTAGCTTGCTTCAGGGGTTCGGCCCGATGACATATGCACCTTCAGTGCATGCTTTAAGGCGCGGTTGGGGTGTCCACTGAGATGTTGAGATCTGAGAGCTACTGTGTCCTTTCCTTTCCTCAAAACACATGCTTTCGCATTCCTCCACGTAAGCAGGCTTAAGTGTCCTCAGTAATTTGGCCTTGATTCTCACATATTTCAGCCTTTAAAGGTTTGAGGTGCCCTCCCTCATTGTCTTAACCGAGCAATATAAGTCTCCTATTTTCATTATGGGCAAATATTTAGCAACATTAAGCTAGTTAGTGCGGTTTCAGACGTCTATCCTGTTTCGATGCAGATGCTTTTAAGGAATCCAGCTCGAGTAAACAAGATAGCGCCACTTCCTTTGACGAAGAACTACGCTCAATCAGTAGCTGAAGGAAGGTGAGCTATGCACAAGTATGAACAACGATGCATCACGAATTAGAGGTTGCAAGCAGTGAGCATGAGTGAATTACCATCGAGCGATTTCTGCGCCTGAAACAGAAACTATGGTTTTTCGAAATAGCTAATGGACCGAAATAAACGGCCGCACGCCGGGAAGCGCGAGCCTTCTTCCAATAGAAAAGGATAAAAGGAAAAAAAAGCTGCTGTTTGGAGCAACGGCTCAGAGAGCGTTTGCTACTACAACTCTATTACGTACTTTATAAATTCATGTAACTCGGCTTCTGGTTTCTATTAATTCTCCTGGATGCTACGCTCGGCAGTTGAATTCTTGCAACTTCACGAAAGTTGTTTTGAGCAATTTTTAACTAGTGCCACAAACAATTCTAGTTGAATGGCACAAGAGTGTTGTCACTCTTAGACGAGGCAGTCATCTGTCTACAGCTACAAACCAATACAATTCCTCATCTGAGCTTCCGACACAAACTTCATTCCACACTCTACCCTAGGAAATGCCAACAATTCAATGAAAACCCAACAGTAAGTCTTACCACCTTGGCGCGACAACCCAACCCGGCAGTCACTTAAATCACCAACCCCATCCCCGCCCATGTGAAGCCGTGCTGTTCACTACGGGCTGAATGACCGGCGCAAGCTGGTGGATCAGGCCAGGCGGAAAATAGCCTCTGCAGGAACCACGGACTGAGGGCCCCAATAAATGTTTTAGATCGTTAACGTCATAATCATTTCCAACTTCAAGTAAGCAAAGAGAAGACATATGCACTCAATACTAAATAAATGCATTTCCGGCACTCATGTCACATGCTCCCCAGATTAAAAGCTGCTACTACCTTGTGTGCTGGCGACACGACAATAAAAGACGCATAAAAAAAAAGAGTTACACACAGGCAGCGGTACCACACGCAAAACTGAGCACGCATGCAAAGCATGACAGAAAATCTCTTTGGAAATGTTGGATAAAGCATCTCAGAATAGGAGCACAAAACAAGCTTTCAAGGCAAAAGAACATGAGTACATACGCATAAAAAGTGGTTTTTAATCAGCGCTAACAAGACAAATTTTAATTTTTGAAAAATAAAAGAGAAAAAAATTGTTTCTTTTGCATTTATAAAAACTATACCAGTCATTAAGCGCAGCAATATTTGTTTTGGTCTGATTAGATTTTCAACGTGGAAAAGTCAGCTCGTCGGCGCTTTTTTTAATACGCTGGTTGGTTTCAATATTTGTTCCTGAAGAGCACGCAGAAATTTATATGCTAAACGCGGAGAAAATTTCAAAGAACGCAGTATATGGTAGTAATACGAGTAGAAGCGGTGACTAAACACAGTTTCTTGTTGCAGCAAAATGCATCGCGTATGGTCAAGTTAGCAAAGCCCCTGAAAACGCTTACGTGTTAGCTGCAGCTGCAAAAAGCTCGTGACTTTGAACTTGCTGATAGTAACTGGAACCTTGCAACGCACAGGTTGTGCCTATATTGAAGAAAACACATGAGCATCTATTTTGTCTTTATTTTGGGCCTCTCCTTCCGGTGCATTAAAGGAAACCCAAAGGCATCATAGCGAAATTATTACTGCAAAAAAGTACAAAATTGCGATCTAAGCTAAATTCTGAACGTTCTAATCTAGTAAATCTGTGCACGTTGTCTTTAGCATGCACGTACAGCTGCTTTTCTTTATGGAAAAGTGCTCCCGGGAGAAACAGTACTTCGGATCCAGGGCATGTCCCTTAGATACAGTGCGCAGCAGATAAAAGAAAATAACGCTTTAAAGAAAAGTATACAGCCAACCTACCTTACGCGAGGGAAACGAAGTGACTGCTGTTTGCAACAGCCCGGCCTTGTCTAGAATGTTTTTTTTTTCATTCTGTCTAGTTAAGACAAGAACATAAAGTAAATGACTTGAGAACTGTTACGTTAGGCAGCGGGACGCCAACGGGAATATTGTGGACAGCCCTGAAAAACAAGCGGCTGGTCTGTTTGCCACAAGACACGCTTCCTGTAAATCATTTTAGAGGCAGTGGTCCCGCACACGTTCACAAAGAATTCAGTCCCTAATTTCAGGGGCAGTATGAGCGACGGGTGTTTGCATTTGTAATAGGCGTGATATATACGCCAGCAACTGCTTAAGCGTTGTCGCAAGTCAAACTGGTGAGCGCGTCCCTACTGAGCCATGTGTATAACTCTCCTTAGGAGGATTGGGATAGAACTTAACTTTCCTACAGGGATGCACTCAGTTAATAAAATCAAGC
Source organism: Amblyomma americanum (assembly GCF_052857255.1). Lineage (NCBI taxonomy): Eukaryota > Metazoa > Arthropoda > Arachnida > Ixodida > Ixodidae > Amblyomma > Amblyomma americanum. The sequence goes on along the minus strand of NC_135507.1, from coordinate 64,037,472 downwards.
CATACCTCAAAATGCTCGGAAAAGGGTGGCCTGAACAACTGTTGCCCATTAAAAGATCTGTACGGAGACAAACGCAATTTTAATATACCTAAGTAGTTTGACTTACACATCTTGCTGCCTTCAAAATCAACGCGCTAATGTTTTGCATGACACGTGAGCCGTTGTATGTGCATATCTCACGGGCTTGGCAAATGCCTATGCTCTGACGGGAAGACTGTCTCGGAGATTAAGAGTTCAGTTCTTTGAGAGCGCATGCAGTACCGCTGATCTCGCGTATTGCTCGTTATTGTTCGCAGGCATTATTTTAAACCTTCTAAAATCATTTACTTCAAAACGTACCTTGTAGCGATCACTTCAGCCTCCCGTCCTTCAAAGTTGCCTTCAGTTTAAAATTGACATTTCGCTCTTGAAGCCACCAGTTCCAATTTAGCTAGTAACCCTACATATTTTATCGAACTATATAGACCGAAAATAAGGCTAGGCTAAACAGCTCACATCACGCAGTTGGTTACATTCGAATAGGGCGCTTCGTCTCACAGTAAACCTTTTGTTACATTTAGCTGAGGCACCTTTTATGACTGTGCGGTGCGCAATTTGTGCTCTCAGAATGACTTTGTATATGCACTGTGATTTTTTTATAACCTATACAGATATCTATGTTTCAAATTGTAAGAAATGTCTCGGTGCGGTCTGCTGAGGTGGATTTTACAGTAAGGCGTAGATTATGTACCTCATATAGATTAATATTTAGATGACTAATTACCTTAAATTAAAAATTCACTAACCTATTTTTTTATTTTGACCGTGAGGTTATACTGACAAATTTATGGCCGTCAACCTCTAAGAAGAGCTGTGTTTTAAGTTATCTTCATCGGCAGTGTGGTACAAAATATCGAATGTAAAAAACGCACATTTGAAAGCGCATTCAGTTGGCTCTCTAAATGCGTATACATGGCGTCCCAGCTAACTTTAGCCAGGGTTTAAAATATGTCGTGGCACTCTAAGAGGAGGTGACCATACGCATGATGCTGAATATTGTATGTAGCAAGTCAAACTACTTTTATATTGGGCTTAATTGCATTATTAATTAAGATTAATTACCCAAGAAGAAAAAGTCCAAACAGAAAGTTGTACAACGGTCCGTGAAATGTCGCACTGCGCAGCTTGTATCTCTTCATCTATTATGTATCGGCTTTTTTTCGTTCTCTGCAGATGCCCGTGAAATACAAAAAAAATACCACCTGAGATGTCCACTCGCGCGCCATGAATGCAGTGTTCTGGAACGCCCCGCCCAACAAACGAACAGCTCATTGAGCCCGGTGTGCTACCGCTTAAGAGGTGACAGGGCTGCGACGCAGGCGATGGCTGTGCAATTACGCGAGCGCAAGCGAACAGGACTGCGTCTGCTTGTCGCTATCATCAAGCGCCACAAGGGGAGCATACCGCTGGCGTAAATCGCACAGCCAGCTGCTGCGTCTGTACAGTGTCACCATTTGAGCGGCAGCACACCGGGCTCAATGATCTGTTCGTTTCTACACGCAACACCTGAGAGCGCTGCAATCGCGGGGCACAAGTGGGCATGTCATGTGGTATCGTTTTGTATTTCGCGGTCATCTGCAGTGTACCAGAAAAAGCTGATACGTAATAGGTTGAAAGTTAAAAACTGGTCAGTCGGAGTTTTTGCGGACCGTAATATAACTTTCTCATTGGCCTTTTTCTCGTATCTTCGTTTCTTGCGAAGTTAATTAATGTAGACTAATTATGCAATTAAGCAAAATGCAAAAATGCACGCGGTATCTTTTTGTATTTCACGAAAAAAAGCTGATACGTAAAAGATTGAAAGTTAAAAACTGTTCAGTCTTACTTTTTGCGGACCGTACTATAATTTTCTCATTGACCTTTTTCGCGTATCTTCGTTGCTTGCGAAGTTAATTAATCTCGACTAATTATGCAAGTAAGAAAAATACAAAACTAGTGTGACTTGCTCCATGCAATAGCCAGCAGCATGCATTTAGTCGCGTCGCTTTGGAGTGTATCGGTGTATTTTTAAACCGTGGCTAAATTTAGCTGGGACACCCTGTATATAGAACATCTTTCGCACTTCTTATGACTGAAACACGGGTCAGATAGTGTATTTAATCATGCAGAAGAAGATCATTTGTTTAAGAGTTGATGGGGGTTTAACGACCTAAAGCGACTCAGTTATATGATGGACGGCGTAATGAAGGGCTCCGGAATAATTTCGACCACCTGGGGTCTTTTAACGTGCACTGACACCGCACAGAAGCGGGTTTCATCGATGATGCCACGAGGAGCGACGCTATTTTATTATTTGATAAACTGGGAAGGTGAACTCAAGATACTTTCAAACGTGTATTTTCGACATTCGGTGTTTTGAACCACATTGCCTATTAAGAAAATTTAAAAGGTCACACCTTCGACGTTGACGGTTATCAATTTCGTATTGTAATCTTGCTAGCTAAAATCGAAAATAAAAACCTTTTTATGTAATTTAAAATAAGCATTCGTTAATTTATTGATCTATATGAGGTACATAATGTGCGCCTTGCTGGGAAATCCCGCGCGATAGACCACGCCAATGTATATTTCACATTTTCATAAAGAAAATTGTAAATGTTAAAGGATCATCCATTGTTTATTCTATAGGCTCGTATTAAGATAGCTGTACAATTAAGCATTTTATTAACATTCTGTTTTATAAACATGTGAGTACGGGTGAATTGTTTTGTTAGCAAAATTTAAAGCCCTTTCAGTCCCTGTACTAATATTGCAGTACGCCCATTGAAAGATTGGTTTGATTCATAGGCGCCTTTGTAATCTGGTGCGAATAAAGTTGGTCTCTCTCTCACTCAAACGGTTTTCTTTTGCAATGACTAATCTTAAGGCAAGTCTTCTACTTCTGTGTCAGCTGAAATCTTTTACACCTCTTCATGAAATAAAATAAGCGAATCTGGCCTGCACATCAAAAGCAGGCTATATATTTCGACGTGTTGAAAAAAAAATGGCGCGTCAGTGCATTCCTCCTCTGCATGATACAAACAGCCTTAAAAAGTTAAAGTTCACAGAAGCATGACAGGAAGCGAGAAACTTCGTTTTTTTCTAGAAAAAGACCTGCACAGGCTACCACATTCGGATTGTGTGTTGTTTTTGTTAATCTATGCGCCTTAGGTATATTTTAAAAAATGTAGTTACGTAAATGATCATGTAGGCTTGAGTACAGTGCATGACATAAGTGTCTAAAAATTTTCTTACACGCTGCGAGAATCAAATAGACTGCGTTTGTTAAGTATCTTTATAAGATAATGGAAGTGTTTCCTTTCTACTATGAACAAATTGTTCATTCAAATTCATTCAAACAATCTTAACCTATTGAGCATACGGCAAAAGTTATGGTTTAAAAGTTGCAAGTGATCAACTCAGGCTGTAGTATAGTTGAACTCTACACCGACTTTCTCGAACTCCAATGAAGCTTAAGGCTAATTGTCGCACATTCTAAATCACACAGTCTCTTCACCAGCTCTGCCCACAGTACCATTTTTTCAGTACGCATACAAATCATTCGCGACCACGTGCACGATCCGCATAATTCACCTTGATTCCCGGCACACCTTGACTCATCAAACGACATGCCACCTTCTCCTTCTTAGAGATGCACTCTTGTCTCATGAATCCGAATCACAAGTCCTACTAATGATTCCGTGTTCTTACCCTCTTTCCTCTTGTCTTCCTAAACAGGTGTAGGTGTCTGTGCCTTGGACAAAGCAGGGATGGCTCTGATCCCATCTGTTCAACACTGGTCGCTTGATATAAAGATCTCAAGGGCTAGTAAGTAACCTCACTGTGGCTTCACTGGATTCGTGGCCAGCCGTTCGGAACAAAAATATTTTTCAACGTGAAAGAATTTGTGAACGCAACTTTTTCATATGTTATAAGCTTTCACCATAACAATCAATGCGTCTGCAGAATATCCGCTTAGCAGGCTTGAATTTTTTTTTTGTATTAACGCTTTTGCTATAGTCAAAAGTGTTCTCCATCCGTTTTCCATGGCAGTTTTCAATGCTCGATGTGAGCCTTGGACGAAAAATGTTAAACAAAGACTTTGCTACGCGTCGGAGGAATGCACCATTACCTTTAATATTTCAATAAAAGTACCTTCATCATCATCATCATCATCAGTCTGACTGCACACACTGCAGGGCAAAGGCCTCTCCCATGTCTGTCCAATTACCCTGTCCTTCCAATACACAAAATTCCAATACTCAAATTTTTGCCCAAGAATGCTGGACATGCGTGTAATGTGCCTCACTTGAAGGGGAAGCGTCCAGCGATCGCTTGCTTCTAAGCGCAAATGCTTCCTCGAGAAGGCGGGCCTCGGGTGTAACCGCGACGGTGACAATAGAAGTGGACAATGGACCAATGTTGCACCTACGAACTTTGTACCTTTTCGAGAAAAATTGGCCACCACTATTTCTTCTATCCTATATTCTCCATCCGCTTTTCAGACTACATCCATTGTATCAGCCTCGTTGAAAAAGAAATAGAACGGTGGGTTTTTATTTTTTGTTTTGAAGAAATTCCGAGAAAGATAAGTCTCTTTTCCAAAGTACGCCTGTTGAACGTCACGCAGATAAGTGCGTTTCCATCTTGGAAACTGACACGAGGAACGCAAGTCTACGCTTGTGCAATTTATGCTGGTTTCATTCTATCTTTTACATACAGTATGTTAAATTTCTGAAGCAAAGGATTGTTTTGATCGTTTACTCACTGTGCTATTGCGTAAATACATACGTGTTTTGTTAGTAAAAGCGCCCCAGAGTGCTATGTTGTGGTACTGATTAGGTATTGCCAGGGTCCCAAAATTTTCGAAGGTTAGTGCAACCCTCTCCTCCTGAAAAAACGTAGGACCTCCGTGGAGGCCCGAGAGCCCCACTGCACGTCTGTAAAAATAAACCGCTTGGACTTCATACCTTTGACAAAGGCAGCGCGTTCTTTCACCACTGAAAGATCACACAAAAGTTGAAAGGTTATTAGAGGGTAATACTATCAAAAATAACGAAAATTGTAATGACGGTACCGCTTCACTTTTCCGACTTCAGCCGTAAAAATCAGAGCCTGATTGGTTGAATTTCTTTCTGTACTTAACACCGTGCACTGAGGGCCTTTGCCTGAAAATGCATTAGTGAAGATAAAAGGCTGGGAATCGTAATTGGATGCAAGTTAATTACTAACAGCGCACGCTTTAGGGATTCCGGGTAATTGTTGCAAGCGTTCAAAGCTGGAAACCAGATCCAGTCACTTGTGCCGCGCGCTTTTCGTCATAATTTATCCGTGGTACATGCAAGTACAAATTCGCTGCTAATCAAACTAAACCGATACAACACCAGAACCCAAGTTTAACAACATGTAATTATTTTGGATCGTATGGCGCGTCTGTTTTACAGGGCAACGTGTTATTAGAGACGCTGGCTTGTTTCACAACGTTCAACGCCCACACAGACCCTCAGAAGTCGCGCGATCTCTCGCGCTAACGCCATTACAGCGCCTGCTATAACACTCGCAGTTCTGCGGTGACGTTAGCCAGCTCTGCAAGTGTAGCTGCTTAAGCGCCCAACATCACATCCATAGCGAGGTAGTGTCTAACGTCCAGATAACGCGTATTATCGAAGCATCTTTGAGAGTAGCCTAGCAAATATATTTTTTAGTAGTCACACATAAAGATGAATTGGTGGGCTGCTCGGTGCTAAATTCATATATTTTGTGCCTTTCATCTCGAATGCACAATTGTGACCTTTGTAATTAAAATGAATGTTCATGACATGAGGCATTTCTCGTGTTACCTTCCTTAACGTCCCACAAAACTACGGCCTTAAAGAAGGCACCTATTTTACCAAGTAAATCCTTTTAACTCGTTTATTTAATACATTTATTTCATTGACCGCGTGCCTTCATTACAGCCATAATTTTTATGAGATGGCATAGATGTTAAATGAACAAAAAAACTATATTTTCCAAAAATTGTTTCCTTTAAAAAAATATTATTTTGCAATGGCATGGATGTTAGCCCGATAAGTAATGTATGTCATAAAGCTGATCTTTTTGTTTTGAATGTAAGTATAGAGATAAAATTTCATCTAGCCTCTGTCGAAAGAGTTCAAGTTCAGATTTACTATATTATTATGCGTACCGTGCACAAATTTGACGTGTAATATGTAACGCGTCACAAAACCAAAACTGCTGAAATTCCAACACCGAGGGCAGTTTCAATGGAAGATTGTTGCCTTCGAACTTTTTCCTTCTTCACTTCTTCATGTTGCGCTTCAGTATTCTTCGTAGCGTCTTAGAGGAACGAAAGCAATTAACTAGCATATTCGAGAAACGAAATCAATGAACTTTACAGGCAGTCGCCCCACGTTTTCAAAGCAAACCAGTAATTCGCCATTCCAGAAGGGGAAAAAGAAAACACAGCGCTCTACAAGACCAACCTTCTGTACTCTTTGAAACAGCGACACTCCTAGCTTCGATTATTGATTTTCGCTTCCGCGTTTTCTGTCTTTCAGATGTGTGGACAGAGAGAAAGTAATGAAAAAGCCGAAAAAAACGTGAGTGATCAAAAACGCTGCACTAAAAATGTCATATATTCAGTGAAAACTGAGTATAAAAACAACAAAAATTTTCTATCGTCACAACAAACCCTCTCTAATGCTTTGCCCCATGTACTTCCAGTAAGAACAGATACTTTTGTACTTTGTGTACTTACTGCAGAAAACTACTACAGAGCTAGACACTAAAGGTAAGTTCTACAGAAAAACTACAGTACTAAGCACAAATAATCCATAACAAAAAGAAAATTGTCGTTATGACATAATGCCAAACATTTTGTATTTTTTCGATACGGCTGTCAGAGTTTTGACACTGCTAATGTATTTCAGGCAAAGTAATGAATTTGCACAGCACGTTAGTTAGTTCTAAGAAGCAGGATGACAAGGAAAAGGAAGGACGTTCGCCGGGGCGAGAAACTGGCCCTACACCCTGTACTGAGGGAAGTGACGAAAACACGAAAATGAAGCCAGCAAGACAATACCTTTCGGCAAAGTCGCTGGCCACCATGGGGGTCTGGTACGCTCATAAAACGAAGCAGTGCCTGGTAGGCCTTGAGTTGAGTTGAGTTGCTGTATGCTACAGGTGGGATTAGCTTGTTTATTCTGCAGGCAATTGCTCCACCTTAGCGTCACTTATAAGTTAATAAAAACATAAAACCTGTCGAATCTGCCCCGTTATACGCACAGTCACTTATAATAGTGCATACTACATTCCCGCAGTCGCCATCTATGCACACATTCACTCACAGCCGAACAAAGGCCTGCGGGGAAGGCCAGGTAGGCCTTCAACGCCGACGATTGCCACTAGCACTCCTAGTATCTTCATAGCTGTCAACGGGCATGGATCAAGACGCTCCAGCGCACGTTATGGGGAGAGCCTTTCGGCACGGTGTGGAGGCCATGCACAGAAAATCTCTGCTGTAGTTTCTTAAAACCTGCAGGTGCAGCATGCAGAGCTATCGGCCACTCCGAAAAGTAGCAGTAAAGCTTGAAGCAGCATCACAGTATTCTTCTGTGCGAAAAATATAAATGATACCAGCATCGTTCAACCAAACAATAACACATCGGGTATTTCAGTGAACGCTTCAAAAAATGCTGCTGGAAAAAGCATGAAAATCTCGTCATGAACGATACTGAGCGCAGCGGCGTACGTCAGCTCTTTTACAAATTCTACGCGTAGCTAACTGATTAAAACAATTGAAATGATGAATATTTTATTAGCAGAATATGGTGGTTAGGGCCAATGGCGAGTTTGTAGCCACCAACAAAGCGCTGTTATATCAGTTTCTGAACGTAGAACAAATCGTTAACTGAACCCCAGCCGCGACAGCAAATCTGCTATTCTTTCTTTACATTGCGCAAAATCCAAACGGGGCGCATGGTGTGCGCTGGAAGTTCAGGGCAATTTAAACATCCGGTAATCACGTGGTGCAATGCCTAAGTAACTCAATTTGAACTGCCAGCGCTTCTGTACGGCTCCATATGTAGGCTTGGGGCCCGCTTGGGGCTTGAAAAAATTAGTGTCCGCCAACTGCGTCGCAATTAACCTTGAGTCTGGCCAAGCAAAGTAAACTGCAGGGAGCAGGCAAATCAGCGCAGGCAATTTGATTTGGCCAACTTAGGCATGCCAACATGTAACCAGTGGATGTTGTCTTTGTTAACCATGTGCCCTAACTTTCCGGCAGCTAGAAATGACTAAGACGGAGGTCAGGAAAGGCCGCCAAGGAAGCTGAACTCAGCAACGCTAAACGGTTGGACATCATCTAGTAAGGGTTGTCAATCAGTGCTGTTTGAAGAACTTGCGGATGTTTAATGGGATATTATGGGGTTCATTGAGGTTACGAGAGCAGAAAACGTTCACACAGTGCTAAGGCACGCACTATGCTGTCGTGGTTTAGCAGAGAGACAAGGACTATATTAGCGTGATTCCTGGTTAAAAAGGATGTACCTGGAAAAACATTTACGAATCATACAGCAGTTACGAAAATGTGGAAATTTTCGTGATTACGATTAATAAGAAGTACGCAATGGAGGTCTACAGGCATATAAAGGTCCACATGCAGTCTTGGTGACCACAAAATTGAAAACTTCTATAAAGACGAGTAAAAGAAAGGCGGTTCATCGTTCTGAGAGTGACTTTAATGTGAAGGTAGGCAAGAACAAGGCAGGACACCAGACAGTGGATGATTATGGCGTAGGAGGAGGAGGAGGAGGAGGAGGAGGAGGAGGAGGAGGAGGAGGAGGAGAAGTAGGAGGAGGAGGAGGAGGAGCAGGGTAGGCATGGAGGTTCTAGCAATACCATAGGGGAGGTATTAGCGGAGTTCGCAGAACCAACCAATTTACTGTGTCGTGAATACCATTTTCCGCAAATGGAAGAGCGGCAGAGGATGTGGAACAGCCGGAATAACATGACGAATAATGAAGTAGATCGTAATGTGCGTCGATCGCAGGATCGCCACAGTGGAGGTGCTCGGCAGGGTGAGACCTACTGGCCACAGCTAGGTGAAATCTTGAATTAGCCAAGACTTCCGGGGATTTAAGATCTTGCTGCAGAGCAGATATTCCGCTTTCACCATTAATCTCAACCGCAGTGTTTAAGCAATGCATGCTAATGAGAAAAATATCATTACTGTGTGGGCAGTAGAAGCAGGATACCTGTTCAGGTTACTGATAAGCCATGTAAAGAGATTAAAGGTACCAATATTAAAGCCAAAGCATGAAAGCCAGCTACACCACACATAGAACATAACCGGCACAGCTGTCAAAATTAAACAGGAAGCTTAAGGTAACAAACAAATGACGTATATTACGCAAAGAATCCACCTTGAGCTCAAGAAAGGCGGTTGCCTAAAAAAGTTCAAAAAAAAACTAGGCGTATGCAAAAATCTTACGTTAGCGCTAAGAGACAAGAAGCTCAATGTCATCTACAGCATGGATAAGATAGTTAATATAGCTGACGAGTTCAAACGCTGATCATTACAGCGCACGAAGTAATCAGGATAATAAAGACAAAGGCAGCAAAGCACAACTACTGGACATCCCGCCAGTAATGAAAGAGCAAGTAAGGAAAGCCTTAGGAGCAATGCAGAGGGGTAAAGCAGCTGGCGAACACAACAGCAGATCTGTTGAAGAAGGTGGGGAGATTATGCTAAAAAACTAGCCACCTTGTATGCGCATTGCCTTATTACCTCGAGCCTACCGGAAGCTTGGAAGAACGCTAACATAATCTTAATCTATGAAAAAGACAACACCAAGGCCTTCAAAAATTGCACACCAATCAGCCTACTGTCCATTGACTAAAAGATATCCACTACGGTAATTGCCAATATAGAGTACAAGTGTATTTTTATTTTATTTTCTTACATTTGTGTGTGTGTGTGTGTGTGTGTGTGTGTGTGTGTGTGTGTGTGTGTGTGTGTGTGTGTGTGTGTGTGTGTGTGTGTGTGTGTGTGTGTGTGTGTGTGTGTGTGTGTGTGTGTGCGTGCGTGCGTGCGTGTGTGTGTGTGTGTGCGTGCGTGCGTGCGTGTGTGTGTGTGTGTGTGCGTGTGTGTGTGCGTGTGTGTGCGCGTGCGTGTGTGCGTGCGTGCGTGTGTGCGTGTGTGTGTGTGTGTGTGTGTGTGTGTGTGTGTGTGTGTGTGTGTGTGTGTGTGTGTGTGTGTGTGTGTGTGTGTGTGTGTGTGTGTGTGTGTGTGTGTGTGTGTGTGTGTGTGTGTGTGTGTGTGTGTGTGTGTGTGTGTGTGTGTGTGTGTGTGTGTGTGTGTGTGTGTGTGTGTGTGTGTGTGTGTGTGTGTGTGTGTGTGTGTGTGTGTGTGTGTGTGTGTGTGTGTGTGTGTGTAGGCGTTGGCTTTTTTGCTTTGTTTACAATATTGTTCAATTATGATTATTTCACTTCGAGTTTTCAATTATGACTGACCGTATTGCATTGTAACGCTGTAATCTGTCATATATGTGCGCGTGCGCTTGCAACGGATGCTGCCGCCGTGCCAAACTGGGTGCTGCTGGCCAGTAAAGCAGTCCAAGGGCAGCTTTTTCTCGCAGTTCACCTTCATCTGGATATTTCTAGGCTGCAAATAAACTGACTTGATTTGATAATCAGGACAACCTTGGATTTCAATCAACCAAATGACCAAGCAGGCTTTCCCTAAAGGCTACTCGAAATTAAACCATATTCACGCCATCAAACAGGTGACTAAAAATGTGCGCATTATAACCAACCCCTATATATAGCGTTCATTGATCACGAGAAAACATTTGTCCAGTAGACAAGCCCGTGTCCCCCTCCTTTTCATCCTTCCCAACAATCACTGAAGAAGAAGAAGAAGAAAACATTTGACTGAGTCGAAACCTCAGCAGTCATTCGGGCATTGCGGAACCAGAATATACAGGAAGTAAACGTAGAAGGCACTAGAAAGGATCTATTAACTGCACAACGGCCGTCGGGCTTCGCAGAAAAATACATAAAATAGTAATAAGCAAGGGTGTGAAGCAAGGATTTGTGATAATTAGAGGACTCTTCACCGCTGTGTTCACAGAAGGTACTCAGTTAACTAGCTTGGGAAGTGTTGGGGAATAGCATTAGTGAAGAATACCTTAGAAAACTTCGATTCGCTGTTAGTTCTTCAAGCGTGCCCGATGAATGGAAAAGAGGCCTCTGTGTTAGCTTTCCATCTGTCAACCTTCTTTTGAACGTGATTAGTTATGTTTATGATTATTTTCCTCCCTCGCAAGGTTTAGCTCAAGGTCTTCCTTTTTTTCCTTTTTTTCTCGTTTCCTTCTCGCTCACATTGTTTCATTCGATTCCCGGTATTAGTTTCTTACCACGCTCTGGCCAACCAGGCTTCCTTTGTAGCCACTCTCCTCCGCCGAAGCCCCTCGACAAGGAAAGGTCAAAAATGAAAATATCCTTACCCGCGTCGCTGCAACTACACATGCCCTCTCTCTTCTGGTGGCCCTCGGGCCCTTTCCAACCCCTTGTCCTTCTATACCTTTTCCTCCCCTTTCATGCCACCGCTAGCCTGGGGAGAGTTTCAAGCCATATTTTTCGATTAGTGCGCCCTCCTTACGGATCCTTTCCCCCTCTTCAACGTCTGCCTCTGCACTGGCGCCGCCAAGGATTGCAGACTGTTCGCACTTACCGCTTTCGGCGTTGCCTCAAGCAAGCAGGCCGTTGTCGCGTTTCTGCTCGGCCGGTCGCTCATGCTAATGGACACTTTGTCCCATTTCCGCGTTGTGGCATTTTGTGCAGTTTGTTTATTGTTTGTTTCTTGTTGGCTTTTTCTTCCGCCTAATCACGTAAATTTCGTGGTTCGCGCAATACAAGCTCAGATGTCAAGTAGTGCGTGTCCTGTGTGTCCTGTAATTCTTGTGCCGTTTCTACGCGGTGTTTTTCCGCATGTACAAATAAATACGTCGATAAAGAAAAACAACACAAAAAGATTGTGGAAATGGTCAAATTAGCTTCCAGCATTTATAATTCCTAAAGAGGTATGCGGCAGAAAAAAAGACGTTTTGTTAATATTTATGTCAGGTGGCTGAACTTGTCACAGCTGAAAGATCAGTGGTTGCTTTTTGTTAAATATGGTTTTAATTTCCGCCTATCTTGGTTGGTCAAGGTTTGCATGTCATGCATTTTAAATATGGGATGCTTTCCTGCTCCTAATACTCGCCAGTACACACAAACTGCTGCACTGAAAAATATTCTATTTTGTTCATTGTGTTTCCTTTCAAGCAGTGAGAAAGAACTGTACCATGTAAACACTTTGACAATTTTTAAAATTTAATACTCTTCCAGACCACGAGAGTGAATAACCAGGAATAAAAAGGCGCGGTTGTTTACATATGGGAGGCACTTTATGGCGATGAATGGCAGTTAGTGTTCCTCAAGAGGAAAGTAAAGTACATAACAGCTGCATCTTACCGGTAATCACTTATGGAGCAGAAATGTGCAGGCTAGAGAATATGATCGGCCATGAATTAAGGACAGCGCAGCGATCTATGACAGACAAAATGACTGTTCTAACGTTAACAGAGCAGATTGGGTCTGGGGGCAAGCGTAACTTGATATCATTGTCAAAATAAATAAATGATCATGGGCAAGGCATGTAATCAGTAGGCAAGAGAATCGATGATCTCTAATCTTAAAAAAACGTTTTACAAAAGTGCGCAAACAGAGCAGAAGGCAGAATAAAACGAAAAAATACTTATGTTGCGTGGATAACGTGGCCACCGCTGGCGCAGGGCAAGGTTAATTCGAGGGCATATGGAAGAGGCATTTCTTTCGCAGTGGACGCAATTAGGGTGGTGATGATGATGATGATGACGATGATGATGATGATGATGATGATAATAATGACGACGATGATGATAATGATGATGATGATGATGATGATGGTGGTGGTGGTGGTGGTGGTGGTGGTGGTGGTGGTGATGATGATAGCCCGCTGATTACGGTTTGTGTGAGGGTATTCACATGCGAATGCAGTTGGAGTCCAGAATAAACTTCTATGGTTGTTTCGGTCCATTCTTCTATATCTCTAGGGCGTTTTGTGTTTCCTTCTGCTAACAGATAACAGTATAATTGGTACGGTTAAGAGCTACCTACCATACCGCACGCTATACCGACACAATGTGTGGCGTCATTTAATGACGAATTTTACTTTCAGGAGAATTATTTCCTTGCTCACTACGCAAACAACCTCTAAAAGTTTAGGATTCAGTGAAATGTTTCGCACACATTCATGAAGCCTACAGTGTTTTTCTGTGGAATGTACGCGGATTTCGTAATTAAATGTTCTCTTCTGCCTCGTAACGGCTACGAAAGATCCTTCAAGCTTTCTCTTTTCAGCCCTTAACAGATTTCTGTGCGTTCAGAAAAGCAGAAGTCAATTTTACTCATTCGACGCCGCATGCCATGCCTAACCTAATCTGGCCAACCAAGAAGAAACACCGAGAGGTTCAACAATCGCGCCAGAAAACAGAGGGAACCAGCAGCCTGACAAATGCCGATGACAGCGGAAATCAGGCCTGGAACTCGAGCCAATCAGGTAGCCCTGCAGTGGGAGTCGCAAAGGCGAAAGAGCGTGCACAACTGGGAGAGCACGATGTTAGATAGGAGAGCAGTGACAAAGTAGAACTCTTGAAAAGGCTTCGCTTCGCTGTCTAACCAAAATTGAATTCCCCATTCCCGCCGTGCCAGTGAGAGAGCAAAGACGAAAAAGGAATGTGCGCAATTAGCCGACTTTGTGTGAACGACACTGGAAGCGAGAGTCAGAAGAGCTCTGAAAGAAAAACGGAATGAGTAAGCGCACTAGATTCGCGGGGCAGAGAACAGCCGGCTCTTGATTGCGGCGTTTCCGGGTTACACTGAGAGGACTTGTCTTAAGGTTAAACGGAGGGATGGTCGGGCCCTTTTGTGGAGATTTCTTTCTTCTTGAGCTTTGTTTCACTACAGCTCGCAACGTTAAATTTATAGCGACCTGACACTAGGCTTGTCAAGGCAGCATGAGTGCTTTGTCTGGCGGCGCCCCCTGCAGAGCGGCAAGGTTCAGAACGCGAGAAGGAGCGTAGGGGGCAGGGGCGGGGGAGAGAAGAGAGGGGAGGGGGAGGGGGCGGCGTGCCTCTCACTTTTGCTCACGATAGCACATCAGTCTATAAAAACCCTCCATGCTTTATTTGTTCCCTGATAATTATTCAAATCTTCATTTGACCCTTTGTTTAATTATTATTTATTTATTTACCACATTATAAATCCTCGAACAAATTAACGCGCTTCTAACTTCAAAACACGTCACGCTTCTGTAACGGGAAGGGCGCTGCTGCAGGAAGAGGGATGCACCCCCGTGTGACTACCGCTCCAGCACTCTTTGCAAGTCTACAGTTCGATCGCAGTCTTTGGACTTCACCAGTCAGGGTGCGTAACAGCGCCCATACCATTAGCCAAATACAATAACAAGGTACAGTCGTGAGCAATATGAGAGGGAACATTGTTTGAGCATTCGTTTATTTATCACTCCAGAACTATGTGTGGCAAGCACAGTTTTAAGTGCCGAAGCACTAGTTACCGACATCAAACCGGCTCACCTATTTGTGTGAAGTTCGACCATGAGGTTGAGCTTGGGCAAACCATAAATAAATAAAATAAATATTGCCACGACTGGAATTCGAATCAGCGACGGCGCGAGCAGATCAGCTTCGCTAGCCACTGCACGAGAGAACCAGGCTATCGCTGCTTTTCCTTTTTAAACATGGTATTTATTAGTGTGAAGCAACGTGCCATGTACACGAACTATTTACAAACCACGAAGAAAAAATCGAAAGTCAACACAACGAATAATACGACACACCTAAACTAATCACGATAAAAGACGCAACACAAGGAACATCACAGCCGACCACGCCTCGTGTTGAACTGCAACACACTCGCGCTCTGCATTGTACATCGTCTTTTCCGTCGACTAATACTACTACCAAACTAATATTCGAGCTTTGAGATATGCGGCGGTAGTGACAGAGAGTTGTGCGCGGCATGCGTTAGCGAGGACAACGCTGTTGCACAAGCACGGCACTTGATCAATACGCGCTGGCATTTATAACGTTGCTGCAGATCGAAACGCGGCTCTGGAGCTTAGGCTGCCGGAGTACATTGGGTACATTGGTATTGACTGAAAAAGTTTAAGACTCGCATAACTGGCTTCCTGGTTTCGTGAATACGTGAATCACGCTTTCAGGTGTGTGGCGATGACGTCCGCCTGCAAAAATTTGTGGTTTCGCTTAATGTTTAGAGCTTATAGCAAAGCTTAAACGCCAGACAATTTTTTTTTGCTTTCGGACTAGTTTTTCTATCGGCGCACGATGTCCAAAAGTCGCTCTAAACTTTAATGGCTAAATAAGCAGAAAATGTGCCGTTTTATGCAAAACGCTTGTTCCAGCTCATATTGATCACTACTCAACTTTCCCGCTCTATAGCTAGGTGAGCGGCCATGCACAACATAGTAGACAGCTCTGGATTTTTAGCGACAAGAGGCGATTCCATAAGGGGTTTAGCATCAAAATACACCGTTTCTTTGCTATTTGCATCCACAAGAATGCGGTCGCCGTGGACAAAATTCGGCATTGAACCTCACTCTTAGTAGTACAACACCGTTAACTATAAGCCATTGCCGCGCCTATGGCGACCAAGAGAGGTTTATGTTGAGTGGGGACTAGCAACACCACGAAAAAAAATGCTTAATCGTGACTCTGGTCGCCTACCCTCTGCTTTTCTTTTCGATACTTGAACAAATGCCCCCGGCGTTTACCACAACGCATGGCTCGTGATCAGTTCCAGCTGGTTGGGGAAATGACTGGTGAAAGGATGGCGCGGAACATAACAAGTTTGTTGACGGTTGATCTGGTGGTGGTGATGATGGGCTTACGGTTAATAGGATGAGAATTCGTGTTATGGTGTTCGGCCCTCGCGTTCATTGGCTCTCTTCCGTTTCCGTTTAGTTTATCCCGATTATGTGCCTGCTTGGCAGTCAGGCTATAGTACGCCCATAGGCGCATAATCGCTCCGATGCTGCACTGCCTGCTCAACTCCAGATCGCTGCACGTGTTCGCTAATGTTGAGTATCGGGTGAATGGTACTCAAGAGAGGCCCCCGGAGTGATGTCGACCATGTATCGCTTGTGCATTATGACACTAGCAGTGAAGTTTGCAGAGAGTATTGGCGATGTGCAGTTAAAACCAGCCAGGGAGTGTTTTAAGAATTTCACAATGAGAGGCGTTCTGAGGCGTTTGGTGGCGTCTTGCCTTCGACCGCGCGCCTTCACCGATGACATCTTGATCAATGCGATTCTAACCAAAATGTCGGCGTAGAATTCAGCGTTGCTTTTGGCGTCTCATCCGGCGATCGTATCAGCATCCACTTCGCGGTGCCTGGGGTGGTTGTGTTGGTGGTAAACGTCATTCAGTAAAGAGCGTTGAGCCCGCTGAATTGGGAGGGTCCCTCAGTTCAGAGCTCCTACGGCCTTAGCTGTTTTCAATTCGAAAACTTAGCTGCTCGTCACACCGTCTATACTACGGGACGAAATCCTTCTTGCTTACCAGGATAAACCGACTTCAGGCTACCTTGATTTTACTCGCACCCTACCTCAAGTCTGGCAGAGCTATTACTGGCCACAGCTTACTTCAAGCGTCAAGCGTTACGTCAGGACAGGCCGGCAATGCCAGCGGCGAAAAGGCCCGCACTCAAGCTTCTCGGCATGCTGCAGTGCAACGAGCCACCCTAAATACCATTCGGCAAAGTCGGCATCGACCTGCTCGGGCCATTTCCTCTGCCGTCGACCGGCCACAAGTGAATCGTAGTCGCCACTTGACCCGCTATGCTGATACAAAGGCCCTTGCGCGAAGTACTGCCCACGAAGTTGTTCACTTCTTTATGCACGACATTGTGCTTAGACACAGCGCCATCATTATTGACCGAGGTAAGGCGTTTACAGCTCGGCTCCCACGGCACATGGTAACTCTTAGCCAAACAGATCATCGAGACACCAAAGCTTATCATCCGCAAAAAAATGACCTAACGGAACGGCTCAACAAAACATAGACGGATATGATCTCGATGTACTATGGGGGACAAAATTCCCAAGTACTCGCGACAAGCGGTTTTGGCTAATAGCGGCAATGTTTCTTAGCGATCACCCACTGTCACTAGCACATGCACTAGCACTAGCACGTGAGTCCTGCTTTCACCTAGGAAAGTGTGATCTCTGGCCAGCGGCTAATCACAGAGCTATCAGCTTCCGTTCCTGATGACGCGTCCTGGAGACTTTTGTCCCCGACGATGTTGAGCATAAAACGTGGGAGGAGATCTTGCCGTACGTCACCTTCGCTTACATTAGCGCGACGCAAGAACCCACCGAGTTTAACCCGTTCCGTCTCGTCTATTGTAGCGAAGTCCACTTGGTGCTGCCATGCGGGAATGAAGCAGTCCCACCGGACGCAGGCACTCTGTAGAACAAGCAGAGCAAGCCTGTCAGCTGGCCCGCTTGCACATCAAGGACCAACAATCCGCCGATGGCTGACATTATAACCTTCGGCACAGGGACGTGAACTCCTTAATAGGTAAACCGGTTCATAGAAAGTCCTGCGCGGCCTCAACAGCATTAACTACGAAGTTGTTCCTGCTGGAACTATCAGAGGCCTGAAATCGTGCCCCTGGTGCGCTTAGAGCCCTTATTTTCGCGTGATTTAGCGCTGCGTTCACGCTCTGTTCCACACCCATGTGCCCTTCCCGCAAGCGCTGATTCGAATTTCTCCGCCTCCCAACTAGCACGGATTGCACAGTTCACCTCACCCCTTTTCTTTTTTTCTTTTACCCTTGTGCATAGCTCGTGTCACATCGAGACGATGCTTCACGTCTTGGGGGAGGGGGGGGGGGATTAATGCTACGTGCCTAGCACCGCCTGGCCTCCGCGCTTAGGCAAAGCGGCCATGTAGCGGCGGTTGGCTCGTGAGGCGGTCTCGGGCTAGACCTGGCTCTGGGATTAAAAATACCAACCTCATTCTCGGGTTCTCCCTTGCGCCTGCCCGCACGGCTCTCCTTGGGTCGTGACAATATGTTCGACTAAAATTCCCGGGCATATCAGCGGAAAGAAGCGTGGAGGAGTGGAACGTTGGCCACGTGCTCGGCGGGCCGAGTCCCGCGTCTCATGTATGCTCAGCCTTCTAAAACCTGCTGAAGTCGATTAGGAATACTTTGAAGAGGGTGCCAGGGATATGAAATTCTTCACTACAAAATGAAATCCCACCGAAATCCTTCCGGGCCTACAGCTACCGCAAAGCGGAACACCATTCCGCATGTCACCAGGTCGGATGGTTTCTTGGCGCTCTCCTCATTTATAATTGAATATGTGCCCGAACTGACAACTATTTCATCTACAATGGAATACTTGCGTCGAAAACAACTAAAGAAAATACCTGGCCAGAAGCCAAAGTCCTGGGAAAGGCCTTGAGTAGAGCTGTAACTTTCTATTTAATGCCTTTTTTCACATCGATTCTATTGCCACAAATTTCTAACGAGCACGTATATGCGTGTACTTGTCATTCGTCATTTTCCCTCGCTCCTCCTCTCTGCTTCCATTTATCTTTTTCCTCGCAAGCAGGAGGTGAAGGGTTCAGTCCCCAGCGCCGCCGGGTGCCCACCTTTGACACAGTGGATACAAAGTTCGCCCTGGCCTGGTGCTCTGTATCTTCAGGGTGAAATTCTTTGGAAATGCGCCTCTGACCCAACCTTTAGCAGACTAAAGGGCCGCAAAGGGTTTTACCACGCAAGGCGGATTTAGGTCTCCCCGCGGATAGATTTTCTATCGAGGTAGGGTCGTGTGGCCAGTGGCTCAATTCCAAGCATTTCACGCCAAAATAGCCGAGCACCAGGCCGGGTGCAATCTTGTGCCCATATTCCAAATCCAATGGGTATCCGGTGGCACTAGGTATCGAGTCTAGCCCGTCCTGAATGCGAGGTGGATGTACTACCACAAGGCCACCGCATCGGGAAAGAGAAGGTTCTTCCCGTTTCAGCAGTGCTCAGTACCAAATATTTTTTTTTCCTTCGCACTTTTAATGCCTTTCCTTGTGCGTCGTGAGAAGGAGGCGACGCCGTCACCTAGAGGTAGGCGTTCACGGAGTGCCTTGTAACCGCCCATTATAATGTGCGAAATTATGCGTTTATCAGATTAGAATTATTCAACTCATTATAATTCACTTGAAAAATTAGGTTTGTATTGGAAATGTCTGCCTATTGGGGCATTTATCCGAACGCCCTTGGCGGGTGTATGGTCTCCGTCAAACAGCATACGAAATTTCTCACAGGATATGAAGGAGGGACCACAGGCAGTTACAGCTCTTGCTTATTTCCACCGACTTCCGAAGGAGAGACAGAAATATGAGAGCAAGCTTTGCTTATTTTGTGAAACTGAAGGATTAGCATTGCAAGGTACCCAGAGTGATTTATCGTGAAAAAAGCCTCTGACATCATTTATAAATGCTTGGAGCACGAAATAAAACCACCGTCCTTAAGAAAATAAAATTTGCTGTGAGCAAGACCTGTGGACTTCTAAGTTTATTACCCCCGATGCCTTTCCCCAATTCACTGCATTGCCTGTAGCATGCTTGAAGCCATTTAACGACGCTTTTTCTTAACTCTAGAACACAAGGCCAGCGTAATAACTGGGCAATTTTGTCTATTAAGTACTAGGGTCGCTGGAAGTAATGTTGTGTTCCCTGAGAAACAAACCAGGCGTCTGTAATTGCACTTGATTATCGTCCCAGAAAAATGTGTTCATCGAGAATTTCACGCAGAAGAAAGGGTAAAGAAGATGGTTTAGCTTACGTTGGCAGCTCTCATAAAAGGGAGCCCCAACCATATAATGCAGAGATTTAGGGCCTCATTAATTTAGGTGTTTCGAAACGAACTAAATCAACCGGCCCGCACCGCCTAAGTAAAGGGGGTTTGGGATTTAAGGCAAGCGACTACATGTACTAAGACAAAAGCCTTTATAGGCTCATGACTATCCAGCGGGGATGTTCGCAGAAAAGTGTCACACTATAGCTTTCAATCAAATTGATGACGTCATCAGTGGTATATTATGTCGTAGCTGTATATATAGTGCACTAACAATAATTAGTTAATTATTAATTCGTTATAGTGCGTAGTGATTGCTATAGAGAATCGATAATTATTGATTAGTTAATTAATCCATCCAATTATTGCACAATTAGATATTTCACTATTTAGCTATCATTTATTAGTAATTATTGGCCTTGTAATTGGTTAATTAGTAAACTAGTAATGGCGTAGCCTTTAATCAAAATCTTAACCACACATCAGCGACAGAAGCAGTAACACCGCACTTAAGGGTTTCTCCTCACCGCACTTTAGGTCAACATAGTGGCCCTCTGAATTTTCACGGCAGTTCATGGGGACCGGAGCTCGTGTGATGCACTCTCGCTTGCTGACGGGCACTCTTCTGCTGCCGCCGGTTAAGCACGACGAACTTGCCCCTGCCCCTATAAATCACAACCCAGTCGTTGGCTGTTTACAAGTGGTCAAGGAAATGCCAAAACCACTTTAGTGTGAGAGCACTATAAACGTAACACGGCTCGAGCCAAGAATATTGTGTGAAGCTTTTCCTTGATGATGACCTTGGCCAACCTGGAGAAATAAGATAAACATTGCCACGACTGGGTTTTGAATCCGCGGCGGCGGGAACACATCAGCTTCTTGGGCCGCTGCATGAGAGTCCTACGTTATCGCCACTGTACGAGGGAACTATGCTATTTCTGCAGCCTATCACCGCTTGTGTTAAACGGCAACACACTCTCCCACTGCGCACGGCACATCGTCACATCGTCACATTTCAAGAAGTGTGTACCGTTGTAAATTTCTTCGCTGAACACTAGACAGTATTGATGATCGTGGGCAAATCAACATTGAAAATAAGGATTGATGACGGTCTGAATGCTATCATATTTATTTGCATGACAGAGAATAGCTATGTACCAACACGCATAGCAAAAGCGATTCACGGCAAGATAATATCATAAGCAAAACCAAGTAGCTAAACACAAAGCAAAACCATGAGCCAACCAGGCTAAACACATGAATTCGCACGTCTACTCGGTTTATCCCCGTTAAAACCCTACCTCATTTTTTTAATTATTGACTCATCCACAATGTCTGTTGAACCAGGCGAGTAGATCCGTAGAATGACTCCGTCGACATGATCTCAACGGTCACCTACACAGCTATCCAGTGAACCGGATGGACCGTAAGAAGAACTTCGCGCACATTTCGGTGAAAGCCCTGCCTACCTGGTCTGCAACGAATTCTCGCTACAGATACTCTCGCTATAATGAACATCGAGGAGCGTGTCGTTAATTGTTCGTCAATTGTTCGTCCACTAACGACGTAGGAAGGTAAATGGAGTACATTTCCTCGTTGTTCACACAGAACGAACAGCCGTCTTGTTAAGTATTCTCAGGTTAAAGGGCACTGAAGAGAAATTAAATTTGGCCTTAATCAATATATTGCCGCATTCCAAGGTAAAAGGCGCTAGCTTGACTGTAAACAAAGCTTTTATAAGGTATAATAGAACAAAACCATGAAATACAGGTGCCACTCTGATGAGCTCATTCCGAAAGAAAACTGCAGTCTGTCTACAGAGTCTTCCTACCCCAAATGCGAGGGGCTTGACTTCTCTGACATTCAGTTCAAAACGGTAATCACAGTGTTCTTTTCGCTGGACACGTAATCAGTTTGACTGTAGTGTACAGAAAAAATTTAAATGCCCTTTTATCAGCAATAAATGCATATTTCGCTGCCAGACAAACATCGACATATCCACAAAGTGGCATAGAGTCGAACATTACTAAAAGTACATTTAAAGCCAGAACCATGTGAAGCATGAATTATCCGCACTGGGAAGAGAAAAAGCACATTCTTGCCGGAAACAGACCCCTTTGGCGAAACTCTGAGTGCTCTAACGGTCAGACCGAGTAAACAACGGCTGAACATGGCAGAGCTCAAAGAACTACAACACTGATTAACCCCAAACGGTTTTCCGCCTGACACAAATGATCAAAACGTAACAACTATCCATGATCGCGGTGACTTTTCACCTGGTGACTGCAAAGGTAGTATTTATGCTATCAATATTAGCAGCTCTACCGCTGGTGTCGGTAAACAGACTGTGAAAAATGCCCCAAACTTAGTACTTTCATTTAGTTACTGACATTTAGGTCATCGCAGATGTCGTGAGCAATACCGCTCCTGCGTGACCGGCTGTTGCGAGAAATTCGTCTCGATCGTACAAAAAGCGCACTTCGAAAAAACTCGCTTAAAGAAAATTCGGGAAGGGGGGGCGGGGGAGCAAGAACGCCCGTCATATAGGCTACCAGACACCGGGACCAATATTACGCGGGCGATGCAATTTCTGCTCCTAAATGACCGTGAACACTATGGCCCTTTCTTTCTCTACAGTCCCTCGCTCGCGCTGAGCCGGCAAAAATGGTCGTTCGCAGCCAATTTTGTTGCGCGTCCTGCGAATGTCGGCCTTCTGTTACCGAGCGCATGATGCCTTAGATATCCCGCATTTGGAAAACATGGTGGCGTCGCCCGAAAGCGTTGTGCAAGGAAACGGCTCAGAGATCGTACGGCGCCCAATGCCAGCTGCTACATTTTATGGTCGTTGCGACAAAGCCGGCGAAACGGTGTGCTCCTTGAGCCGAGCGAGCGAATTCCGGGAAAATCGCGAGCCGCTTTCTGGGGGTCGCTAGCTAGGCTCGGGAAATCGTTCGAGTCTGAAGCGCTCAAAGCGGACGCCATCAACCATGGTAACTACCGCCAGTAAACCATGCCTACGAAACGGCAATGGCACGCGGAGGCTGTTGAATAAGAAGTAGTAGACGGCCTCCAAACTGCTACGCTGAAGAAAGTTTTACGAACGGTTTTCTTTCGCCTTAAAATTTGTCCAGCAATTCACATTGTTGGACTTATTCTTTTTATTGACAATGGACGGATATTCAGTTATCTTTTTTTTCTTATAATGCAGCGCCATCTGGAGAAATATGTTTCGGTGTTTCGCACGCAACCTTTTAAACTGTCATTATAATGCTTGGCAAGAAACATTTTTCGTGCGATACCTAAGAAACGTTACTTCGAATCTTTATTGTATCCAGGCCAGAAACAACCTTTCTCAGTTCAGCGCTAGTAATTTCCCGTCCCAGCCAGTGTCTCGTAGGCACGGCTGAGTTGTCAGCAGCGGGACGCTATGCGACACAGGCTGATTGATACCCTATAATAGAGTTGTTTCTTGAGAAACACACAATATAAACCAAAAATTTTATTTCTAAGCGGTGCTTCGCTTAAACCGTGCTTGTGTTCGTAACTGTTTTCACTTTAAGTGCTTCCGGTGTATCGGTTTTCCTACACTAAAAATAAGCCATTTCAGTTGCGCCACCTTAGGTGTAGTGCTACCTATAACGTTTGCATGTGTCGTGTGCTTAATAATCTATTTCCACTCGTTTCCGCTCTCACGATCGGCTCTTATAAGGACAATACGAACCTCAAGGCAAAGGCAAAGGCAAAGGCAAAATCAAAGAGGAAGGAGCTGCGTTTGGAATTCTGTGAATGATGCCCGACTAACTTGCTCCAGAATTAAGGTCTCATTAGTGCAGAACTGTTCAAATGGAAGAATAGTCTCTTACAAAGGAAGCTATTTTTTCCAATGCACCACTAAACAAATCGCCTAGTATATTAGCTCACATGAAAGAACTTGCCAGCAGTACCGAAATCAGTGTCGTTCCTGATTCGCCAGTGGCGAATAATCCAGGTATTGAAAGCCGTTTGACCGTTGGCAACGGCAGGGCAATGTCCACGGGATGGCTTACCTTATGCAACTCGTTACCTCTGACCTGGGGATCGACATGCAAACACCGCTGTTCCAGCACTGTTCGTAAAGGTTGTGGTGTGGTGGTGTTAATTGTAGTAGTTGTAGCAGTAGCAGTAGTGGCTCTTTATTAAGAAGATAACAAAGGAAGGAAAAGATGTTGCTATCTGCTGCATCAGCCATCGAAACCCGAATCACCTCAGCTGCGGCTACCGTGAGAAAAAGGACAGAGAGAGGGAAAGAAAGGATATATGTAGGGCGGCATTGTACACTATATACGAATATAAATATATACAACAAAGGAAAAGCTGCTCCCAGACAATGGAACCTCTTCGGAGTATTTTCTAGAGGAAGCGCGTAAACGCTACGGCCGAAAGGAATGACGTTATACGCAGAGAACGCTACGTTAAAGCTATTTTTATTCAAAGCCGACTTTTAAATTTAAAGATGAACAAAATCGTGGAAAAATACAAAGATGGCAAAACAACTCGGCCAAAACTCATGTGACGCAGCCCTGGCAGCAACGCTATAGTTTCTTGTTAGCGAAACGAAAAAGAAACTAGCGCACGCCTCGCCCATTTTTCTGGTAACCTTTGCAATCGTGCTGTGACCATTACCATGACAGTATTGCTGCTTCTAGGTCACAAACGAGTTTATCTACTGCCATTTTTATGTTTCAAGTAATCGATGTGTCGAACCATTTCAGGATCTCTTTCTAGTTTCCTGCGCTTGTACTCGACTGCATATATTTTGCAATAGTTATTCCAATAAAGCAAGCCGCAAGCCGGTCGAAGAGACGCAGTACAAGGGAGAAGAAAACTGGAAATGTGCGTGCGTGCACAGTGGCGAAGTTCTTTCCTCTAGATTGGCCAGAAATGGGTTGTAAGGATTTTAGCAACATGAGGTTTTCTATCATTGTATCGGTTACTCGATATCTGCTTATCCGGCTCGATTGAAATGATAAAATAGGCTTCGGAATCAACATGGAGCATGATAATGCGCAAGCTTTCATAGGAATGTACTTAATCCAGCTGTATAAGTGTTTCGAGAGCCACACGATAAATTTAAAGCATCTGTTTAACCTTCTTTGAAAAGCTGTATTTAATCCAACATTTCTAATATTTAAAAATATGTTCACTGAACACGTTTTACAATTACAAAATAAATGATCACTAAGCGCTTTAAAAAATAAGCTCTTATAAGATTTTTCTTATCACATTGTGAGCCTAGCAAGCTTGTCAAAACTATAGATTACTACGAATTTCTGTGGCCTCAGCGCTGAGTCTCTTCAAATATTTAACCAAAAGCAAACCACAAACCTAAAAAGAAGCAATGTTTTGCGTTCAAAAATTACTTCGAAAACACTCTCGGAGCAGGGAATCATGCCCGGCCATTAAGAATTTAAACCTCAGGTGTCACTCTACCTTCATAATGCGTGCACACCATTCGAGTGTTTTATACAATCTTGTAATTCAGATAAAGACCGTACTAGTTTCGAAATCTTGGTGCGTGGTACCTGGTACCATGCACCAATTTTCCCATCAAACTACGCTTCTACAAGGAAAAAATAGATTTCAAAACAACGTCAGCTTCCAGGTGCTCTCTACGATACACCCTCATGCGCTCTTTTCTCGAGCCTAATAAAATCTCTTTTTTAATGCTATAATGCTACCACTACCTACCGCGAATTGATAAAAAAAAAATAAATGTTTTACTTTAAAAAAAAATTTCGTTTACCTTTATTAGAAAAGGTACCTCGAGAACTCAATATTTTGTTTGCAACAAGGATAAGTTGCTGATTCAATCTGCTATGGCGAGTTATAGAAAATATTATCGACAACAGGCTATTCGAACCTACGATTGAATGACTTTTTTCTGCCAAAAAAAAAATAGTTTTCACCAAATGCCGTTTTCATCGTTCAAATGAACCACGCAAACCTCTGAAAATTGTGTTGTATCAAAACTGCTTCGAACATCTGCAAAATTTCTAACGTTCCCTTCTCCCCTGTTTTTCTGGTTGCGCTTGATATGATCATTATTAGTAATATTTTCGTTCCAAATGGCCTTGTATGACAGTATGCTCCTCATTATGCAATTTCGCTCTCACGACTAAAATAGTTTTTGAACAGTTTTGTTTTGCGCTCGTCCTGATTTTCTTTTTCATACTTTCTATATAACAAAGCAATTTAACTTCCACATCTAGCATTCAGCAACTACATTTCTGATGACTCGTCAGTTCCGCCCTTTTTATGCGCTCCGCACTGAACTGTCTAAATTCTCAACGCTTATTTATTTTATGCGTCTTTCTTTCCAGCCGTTTATTGCGAGCTCGGACAATATTTCTCGGCTTGCTCGCGAAAACTACACAAAAACCGATAACCAGTGGTCTTTCCGCAATAGTTTCTTTGGTGACCTTCTGCCTTTCTCCAATGAGCCGCGCCCAGACAATCTATAGATCTCCAAAGAAAGCAAGTGCTGTTCGTAAAGCTAAGAAAAACCTCCCGGTTGCAAACAGAGCAAGAAGGGTTAGCCCGCAACCGGATAGCCAGAAGGAACGGGAAAGTAGTGCGAAACTAGTTCCACAGAACATACGCCCCAAAACTCCACCGCTCCCACGACGCTTTCTCCCGCCTTCCCCCCCACCGCCGTTGCAGGGAGCCACGTGAAACAAGTTCCCGCTTTAGGCGGCGCTTCGTACGTGCTAATTAGACCCAGTGTGGTTCCCGGCTTCCCTTTCCCAGCGTTCCTTCTCCCTTCTCCGCTGCTTTCAAGTGGCGTCGACGCCAGCTCTGGCGCGGTTGGCACACACGGACTGCGTTAGGCTTAGGGATTCCTGGCGTGGAAGAAATGGAGAGGAGGAAAGGGACATACTGCAGCCGCCTGCCGAAATGGTGTTGGCTTCGAGGTGAGCGGTCCGAAACTGGATTAGGGGCCGCGCTCCAGACCGTAATTAGATTCGCAAATAATTAATTTAGTGGCGCCTTAGCCAAGCTGTTCCGGGGCTCCCGGTGGCAACTGGTGCTTTCGCCTGCTTCTTTTTTTCTTATTGCTTTGTTTCTTTACTCTGTCTATCATTCAGAAAGCTTCCCGTTGTGTGTCATCAGTCGGAGGTTCCCATTTACGTGCGCAGCATAAAAGTTTGGATGGAAGGAGGAAAGTAAAGGAGGAATTGTGCGAAACTGCAAAGTGATCGCCCCACATAAATGGTTAACCTCATATTCTATTTTTACAAGGCCAGAGCGTAGGAGGGCGCGGGTGGAGCAGTTTTGTGACACTGGCCTGAGTGCAGTCGTCACTGCGACGCCTCACCCATAACTGCTAGAGTCAGCGTCGCTCTTAAAGGCTTGCGACTATTTTGTACCTTCGCTTGCAGCCGTGACGCTTTCCCGGTATTTAGGTGCAAGCCCTCCGCAGTCTCTGCAATCCAGAAGCAAATCAAATGAAGCTCGACCTTGCTCGAATTTTCTGTCTCTGGACCCCGTTGTCTCCTTTATCACAAGAGCTACTGAGATTTATATTACATATTTCAAAGCCTACGACGGTTTGATACGGGGCACTCCTGCGCGACGGTGATTCTCTCGCTCTTTCGCATTGTGAGGACAAAAGCCGAACAATTGTGTCACTAAATCTGTGGTGATTTAAAGACGCAAAATTAATGTCGGGTGTGTCATCCACTCTAACTTAGTATAGGCGACATTAACAGCACTACCTCAGTTACATATCAACGATGGTACCTATTCGATTTTCATGTTTCTGATCATAATGGTCGCTTTACGTGAGGCACTATGCAGGTAGATAAATGCATTCTTAAACATCGGTGCTAACGTGAAAAAAATCAGGAAAACAACGCAAAAAAGCAAAAAATGTAGTTTTTTCCTTTTTCTTTGCTATCTCATCAATTTTTTCTTGCCTCCTCTCTGCAAAGACGCGGCGCTTGAATACATGCAAATGAAATCAACAACTGTATGTTCCGCAAGCGTCTTTCTTTTATTGCGTTTCCAGAATTATCTCCGTAGATCACCTGAAAGCCAAACTGGTTTCTGTGTTTTGCAGATCCAGTACATTTGACATCGTCAACTGATATTGAAGGTATCTGCTAATCGCATTTCAGCATGAATTTTTGGTAATTAGCCAGGTCCTCTAAATGTGCTGAAAAATTTTTCACTGCTATCAGCTATATCGCTAATGATCCTGAATTGTCCACGAAGTCATCTCCTCTCAGCGAGTACGTGCCTGCCGCTAAACTATGTATGTGCCCCTCGCCGGTCCATTAAATCTTGGCAGCCGCTCAAGCAGCGAAACTACGGAAGTCCTCTTTGAGATGATCCTTCGTTTTAACGTTGTCATGTTTAGTTGCCAATGGCGCCAGTATGAATAAACAGTTTCTGTGGGCCCTCCGTTGCTTGGTGAGTTTGACTGCCGCCTTCCTCAGTTTTTCGGCAGCCTGTATACTTATTGAGGACAAGGGTTAACTGATAAACCCACGAAACAGGTGGCTCGTAAGGACTGCACATCGCCAGCCAGCTCTAGTTGTATTAAGGGGCGCATACTTTGCTCAGATAGCCTCTATACATATTGATTTCATCATGACAAGCGTAACGTCACTTAGGTCAAGTGCGGCTACATGCCTTACCATATGCGGTCCACCAATGTATCGCACCACTTGACCT
Source organism: Amblyomma americanum (assembly GCF_052857255.1). Taxonomy (NCBI): domain Eukaryota; kingdom Metazoa; phylum Arthropoda; class Arachnida; order Ixodida; family Ixodidae; genus Amblyomma; species Amblyomma americanum. The sequence continues at coordinate 64,008,756 of NC_135507.1, read as the reverse complement.
TTGACATTGACATTTGACCTTTCGATTCGCCGTCAGAGGGCGGTAGAATAGGCCGCAGCGTTAATTGGGTGATGAACCCCTCGCGATGAACCATTAATGCAACTGCCACCTTCCAGGGTGACAGGGTGGCCGCGCTGCCTATCCAGTGTGCGGAACGCACTCAACGTTACAGACGCCAAGCCACGTCTACTTGCCCGATACACCACAGCTTCCGCTTTCTGACCAGGTTCAGCAGTAGTTGAACCGCAGCAATTTTTTTTCCTTTAGAAGCATCATTTTTTTTGTAGTGCATCGTGATTTCTGGTCGCAGAGGAACTGGCTCCTTCATGATCTCACATATTCTGTCATTGTAATAGATTTCGGCCCAGGCAGTCGTAGACCACGCACTTCACACGGAATGCGTCACACAGATTATAATTTATGTCCTTACCACGGACTTACACCTAAGAACGCTGCAAGCATTCCGGCTGCAGCAAGAGACCACTGTGGTCTTTTTCCACTCGATAAAGTCGTGTTTTTCTCGATGAGAGCCCAGTCTATAGCACTTGTCGAACAGCCATTCTCTCCCGCCTCCTTAAAAGAATTTCAGCGATTGTTTGTAGGGCCGTCATTTCGTTCGGTTTAACCTACGCCGCCAAGTGCGTGGAAATCTTGCTGGTACAGCTTCGCGAAACTGAGTTAGCGTCCAACGCGTTTGCAATTGCGGCTACAGTTTTCACAGAGTTTGGCTACGTCCCATCCCGACACCACGACGCCACCGCCGTTCTCCAAGTTATGCAGCGTAATTGGCTGAAAGAACGGGAACAGTCCCTTCATCGCGTATAAACGCCAGCACTCAGAACACGCCTCTGCCCTAGCCGACGTAGTTTACGCTAGGGAAAAGTTAGTGTGAATGCATAGGTAGTGCTAGAAAATACCGTACTTACCAGAGCTGTTCACCTCGGCGATATTCAAAAGTTTTTAAGCCAATAGAGGACAGGTTGAATTAGCGCTAGGCGCCGTGGTGTTGCACACGACTTAAAATCTGCGCGTCGCAAATAGGACAAGTACAGATAAAGGATTCTGAATGCGCATAACTGAAATGTAAATACGTGTAACATCTAATCGACTTAAGGGCGTTTCTGTACTACAATAAGCTACAAAACAAAAGGTTATTGATTCGGCTGCACTCCATGAAAACCAGTTTAAAGATATTTCAAAAATTTCAATGAATAACAGTTTGACAAAATTCTAGCTGTGTTACGTATACTCAGCAGAAAGCAAACACCGCGTAACTGAGGCCGCAGATTTACACTGCTGTTAACAACGTTTCCTCCTTGGTGTAAATTGCCTCGGACACCTGAGGCTGACAAACGTGCATGAAAGTTGAGCGTTTGAACACTGAAGTAAGTTTTGTATCGAAACCGCTAGTGTACTTTAATCACACACACGAAAAAAGAGAAACCAGACAATTTGAATGTTGGAAGCCAATGAAAACCTATGCTTGGTGGTGCCGCAGGCGGCAGGATGCGTCACGATATATTTTAGTGCTTCGCGGTTACGCGCAATGCATTCCCGCGTGGTTTGCTTTTTGAGGCGGCTCGATGTACAAGTGCGGAGCAGCGTAGGAACTCCAAGTGCCCTTCTAAGAGCTCCTCGGACGATGTTCATGCCTCGGCCCGTATTGTATTTGCCAAAAGTAACCGAGCAGCCGCGACGGCAGCAGCGGCGGCGCAGCGATCGCCGGCGCTGCCAGCTGCTTTCCGTCTGCGAGTGTAAACTGGTGACGTATGCCAGCGCTCTCTCCCTCCTTCCTTGGATGGTAAGAAGTATGCGGAGGTGTGCGGGGCGAGAAATTTCGTGCCTTCGGAGGGCTGCTACGCTCTCAGCCGGGAAGCAGCGGCCAGCGCCGAAAGTAGTCGCGCCGTCGCTCTCGCCTTAGAGCCAGCTCCGGCCGCCGGCGCGGCTGCTCGGTGACTTCTGGCAAAGACGGCGCCTGCGATTCTTTTTTATGCGACAGCGTATACAGCTCGTTCGGTCGAAAACCATCGGCGCAGTAGTAGTCGGCACACCGTGCCGGAAATGACCGGGGGCTGCGTAAAAAAAATCATATCGTGCTAATTTGTGGTTCTAGTGATTGATGATTGATTGGCGTGTGATAGGTTTTAACGAATTAAGGAGATCATTGTAATTGATTAGATGTTTTAAGAAATGAAAATGAAAAAAAAATTGAAAAAGGGGGTTCAAAGGTGTCAAAATCTTCAGAAAGGAAAGCCAATGCATGATGATGCTAATTAAGCAAATTTAGAGTGTGCGATTGTCAATTAACTTCATTAATGCGCTACTCGTAGGTACCAACAACACTGGACGCAAGAACCGCACGCACAGAAAGAGTGCAAACTATCAACCAGTTAATTGGAACAATTGAAGAAATGAAAAATGCGTTCAAAGGTGTCAAACTGCTCAGAATGGAGAAAGCCTAGCCCACTACGCTATCGCGTCATACCCTTAAGGCAGAGCGTTAGTGTCCTCTACAACTTTTTGTTGGCTTTCACTGCAGCTCATCTCACGCAGTCTCAGTGCCAACTACTTTGTGCCTCCGTGTTCGCCACTCAAATTCAAGGTATGCGGGCATACTGTGTCGTCGATCTCTTTTTGATCGACAGTTCAGCGCAGCACTAGCAAAGCAGATGGAGGCTGCTCCACAGAAGAGGGTCATGCATACTAACAAGTTGACGTCGTAGGCTGTACTAACAGCCATGCCGTTTCACAGCAGACCAGTACTACTGCCGGTGGGGTGGTGCCGCCAGATGAGCCACGGTAGAGCACTTGGTTGCATGTCGAAAGGCAGTCTCGCTGTACACGCAACTGTGTTCGCAGCGTTTTCGTCTCGAAGACTACATGATCAGTCTAGCCTTGAGTGTATCTTTTCCAATTTCCTGGAAGTAAACAATCCCGATACGTGCTTCCGTCGAAACTACTGACAGCAAGTGGACAGCAGCCGTCACTGGAGTGCGTCTACTCAAGTTCTGTCACTATTCTACCTATTGCGAGAACACAACAATGTCTTCAAGTAAAATAACAAACGTCAAGACACAACAACTCCTATGATGCACTTACCGCCTGTTTCCTCTGTTATGCATTATTTGTCTCATTCATGTTTTGCATAATACGCACTTTTAGATAAATCCACCTGAAAGAAAACTTCTGTGTGGTCGCCACGGTGGCTGAGTGGTTATGGCGCTCGGCTGCTGGCCCGAAAGACGCGGGTTCGATCCCGGCCGCGGCGGTCGAATTTCGATGGAGGCGAAATTCTAGAGGCCCGTGTACTGTGCGATGTCAGTGCACGTTAAAGAACCCCAGGTGGTCGAAATTTCCGGAGCCCTCCACTACGGCGTCCCTCATAGCCTATGTCGCTTTGGGACGTTAAACCCCTATAAACCAAACCAAACCAAAACTTCTCTTTGAGGAACCCAAGGTGAACAGAACTGAGTGCAAGTAGCACGTTTAATACGTTCATGGCCACATTCGCTGAGCTGACTGCGTTATCAGCAAAATCAAGCGGTCTCAGTGAGCTTCGTCGATTATAAAGTCTGTCTGGGTTTTGAGCCAACGTTTGCCTTTTTCCATGTTGAGTGAGGTAGACTACAATTTTACCTGTTGAAGTATTTAAGTCATTCGTAAAAATTGTCATGACACGCACAGTTTAATGCATTTTTATACCTGTGCTCATTTGGCTTCCAGGCCAACGTCGACGCGACATCATTTGACGGAGCTGGAAAATCTTCCGAAGTAAGTGAGGTAAGGTGCAATAGGCATTGTCATCTATGTGCTCTTGTGAATTTGAGTGCTAAATTGGCCCACTTCACAGTTTACTGCATTTTCATGAGACAGCATTTAGCTGGTCGTCTTGTAAAAACCAGCCGGTTTCTTCTTAACAAAATTCCCTCATTGGTCGAAAGGACCAAGGCGTCATTAGTGCTGCCATATTTAAAAATTGGTGGACTAGGATGCTCAGGTACATCCCATCAGATTATCATATGGGATTATACTAACCCGACCCACTCTTTCACATTAAAAGGAAGCTGAAATGAGTTTTTGAGAATTCAAGGTTATCCTAGAATTGAATGTATGGACGTTCTAGGTAAAGCATTACAAGTGTTTTTTCACTTTTTTCTGCACTCGCATTTAAAATGGCGAAGTAATCGTCAATTAAAACCGCGATGATGTTCAGGCTTGTCTTCACTGCGTTGGAGAATGCGGGCAAACTCCTAGTGACGTCATCATCACCGAACTTTCACTTGTCAGCTGTCTTCGCCTGCGTGCTGCTGTGTGTCGTTCAATGCCGCCGAACAATGCTTCGTGAGCTTCACTTTCGATTGCAGTGGCTGTCTTCCTTGAAACAACTGTTTCTTCCTTTGAATCGTAGCGCCGTCGTACGTGACGTCATTATCGGGGCCTCTGCCCGTCGATATGCACTGCAGGGAAGTCTGAACGCTGACGCCACTTTATTCGGTGATGACGCCAGCATTTCAAATACTAGCTCAGGACGATTTCGCAGGGTTTACCAGCATGTTTCACACATTCGGTCCTTCCAAAGTCATCTAATTTTAAAACCTCTTCAGTTGCTCTTTAATCCACCCACTATTTCCCACCAATCAACCTCAATCCACTCAATATACCACACCAATCTACATCAATCCATCCACTATTCACTACTAATCCACCTTATTCTATCAACTAAAACCCACTTATCCGCCTAATTCACTCAAAACATTGCAGTGGCTTAGCTCAGCTATGCCAGGATATACGTAGCGAGAGGTACGTTTCCCTGGCTGAACGTGTCTTTTGGAAACTCGAATGGTGTGATCGGTCACATGACGGGCCTTCACATCATCTTCTGTTCGTTCTCGTTTCCTAACGCCTCCATAGGCTTCGTGTCGGCGGCTATGCGCCGTCTATTACGCTCGGCAGCCTGGCATCTCCGTTTTGCAAGGCGTTCCTCTCTCTGTTCGGGCGTCTCCGCTGCTTTCTCCGCCGTCTTACGCTCATCCTCTCTTTGTTGAGTAGCCAAGTGCCAGGCGACAACCTCAGGATCTGAATAGTTAATCTTCTGTTGTCTATACCGCCGTTTAGCAGCGGCTGGACTCTCCTTCTCTGCATCCATGTCAAATGTTATGATACTGACGCCCATTATATCTCCGCCTTTTATACGCAAGCGTCCTGCGGTTCTGGTGATAGAGCGGCGTGCGGCGGGACGGCGACGAAGCGCGCGACTCCGCTGTGGGGCTTCTCTGTTTACCATAATCGCGCTCGTCACGCTCGGCTCTAATGGTGGAGCGGGCGCGCGGCTGCGGCGAAGGACACGCCGCACCTTGCTCCTCGCCGGTTGCCATGGTAATGGCAATTGCGCACAACTGGTCTCTCCCATGCACCGCGAAATGTTCGACTAGTAACCTAGTGTAGCTCTGGCTACAAAATCCACCTTCATCAATTTTCTGGTGTGGGCCAACATTCAAACTTTGGGGGCATTTTGTAATATTTTGGGGTGGGCCAACTTCTAAATGCTATCGCATTTTCTTTGGAAATGTGGTTATGAAGGCCGTGGGCTTTTTTTGTATCTCGGCGCTTGTCGGCTTTCTCTTGGCTCCTGAACTAAGATATGATTTTATCCGTTAAAGCATTGTCACCAGTCATACAAAACTAAATTATGCGCAAAGTTTCTGCGGTTTTAAGTCTGGGTTCATTAGGCTTACAGCTGAACGTTGATGCGACAGCGGACATTTCACATTATGTATGCTGGCCTGGCTTTCACTGCAAAAAACTAAAATGCTCAACATTTTCATTTCAATGAGAATGGCGACGGGGACCAGACAATAACCGACGATGGCACACCCATGTGACATGTGTAAGTATGCGCACTGTAATGTTAACACGTGCCCTTACGGTACGAAGTGCGAATGCTCATGTTTGTACCTGTCCTTATATAATCAGTCCCTTGCCTGATAATAGACACACTTTGTTCTCTGCCTTCCGACAGTTCACATGGTGCCAGAAGTGGGGCGGTGACGCGTTTCGCAAGCCGCGTTCACCGCTGTTCTTCCCCGCCGCCTCGTCCAGCTGCACCCCTAGTACACACCAGAGAAAGAAGTATGGCGTCGACGGTTTTTCCACCGCCAAAGCCACTGGGAAGTACGGGTGACGCTTACCAGGACTGGAGCATCTGGAAAAGTGAGTTTACTCTGTTTGCTACGGCGACCGGACTAAGGAAGCAGCCTAAAGAAGTTCAGGCAGCAACACTTCTTCCCAAGCAGCACAAGTAACTGGCCCAACAGTGGAACTGTGTTGGCAAAGACGGCCCTACAAAGGACCAGGATGGGACCATCCTCTTGCAATATTGGCCCGATGACCTGTGCTGCTTGGGTTGTGACAATTGGCGAAGGAGCAAGGCGGGTGTTCTATAACTTCAAATTCGCAAATGAGGACGCAGTTGCCGGTTCTGCCCCGGCATCTCGAGCCGCAGACTGTGCCACCACAATCCGTTCGCAATCGCCTCCAGGACACAAGAGAAAAGCAGCGCATCCCCTACAACCGGACGGCCAAGCGTCTACTACATCTTCGCAGCGGGTCTCCAGTATCAGTGTACGACACCACACGCAGAACCTGGTCGCAAGCTGTGGTTGTGGGCCCTGCAGGAGCACCTCGGTCGTACATCCTACTTACAGACAGTGGACAAGAGCTGCGGCGCACTAGGGAGCATCTCAGTTCCAGAGAAATGCAACCTACGTCAGACAGTGAAGCGGCAGTTTCTGCGGAGTCGGTATCCCAGCCTGACCAGATGTCGGAGCTACAACCTGAGGACATCCTTCGTAGAAGTGACCGTCCGCGTAGACCGCCACAACGTTACCACTGCCAGACATGTCCCTGAAGTCCCTGACATGTGAATTTGTAAATTTTTTCCCCGTTTGTTTTCTCATAGAAAGGAAGGAAGATGTAAGTATGCACACTGTCATGTTAACACGTGCCCTTACGGCACAAAGTGCGCATGCTCACGTTTGCACCTGTCCTTATATAAGCAGCCCCTTGTCTGATAATAAACACACCTTGTTCCCTGCCTTCTGACCGTTCACAGTATGTAAATACCACTGACTTACCTTGTGCCTTGGCCACGATTTTTTTCTCCTTTGTTATCATTTGTGGCTTTTTGTTTGACGTTCTGTGACGACATATATTTCTTAGTTTTGTAAAATGTTACATGTTGTTCACAATTCGAATTTTTATATTCAACGCGTAAGTTGTTCACGCAATTTTGTGTTTATTATTAACATGTAATTCCCTTACCACACGATGCCACATCCGTCACTTCACGCCGGTCGACACCAATATTCGGCAAGTCGCTGGGATTTGCCTATTCTACATCTGAGTAGCACGCGGTTGTATTTATAAAGCGCATAGGAAGAAATCGTCGCAAGTTCATACGCTTCATTATGCCCAATCAATAACTACCAGGAGCCTTCACGTTATAAAACAAAACGCATAATACCATTGTTTTAATTTGTAGCAAAGATAATTTGGTGAAGAGAGTCCTTTTACTTTGACACTGGCTACAAAGCAAGACATCAGCATTCAAGACTCCGGACTAGAAAATGATAATTAGTGTCTTGTTCAGCTCCACAAGGCGCTGCTAGTCAGGCATTAGTTTCCGCAGACTGTGGAGCAAAAAAATAATGCGAAAGTAAATCACTTCGAGACTAATGTTTTTCTACTGCAGAGTACACTGAAGAGCTTCACATAAAGCATGAAGGTCATCATCGAGTTGTGGTCTCTCTGTAATAGTCTGTATGAAGCAATAAACATCTTGAACCGAGAGTTTGTCCAGCAAACAGAAAAAAATAAGAAGTTCAGAGCATCCAAGGCAGACCTTGGGGAAGCCCACGAAGTGCGCTCTGCAAAGCCATGAAATGGCTGCTGCACTGAAGTAGCTGTGAGAAAAAGAGTGGGAAAGCCTTCAACTCATCTCCGTCATCTGGTGCCATGAAACAGAACAATTATCTACTTTTCCCAAATTGTTTAAGTACTTAACAATTATGAATCACCCTACGAGAAAGGGATGAGGCACCTTAAATACCTCCGACTTACCTTGTGCTTTGGTCGCAATTTTTTTTCTCCTTTGTTATCATTTGTGGCTTTTTGTTTGACGTTCTGTGACGACCTATATTTGTTAGTATTGTAAATTCATGTATCTTGTTCGCAATTCTAATTTTAATTTTAACGTGTAAGTTGTTCATGCAATTTTGTGTTTATTATTAACTTGTAATTCCCTTACCCCATGCCCTAGTTGCCTTGCAAGTTATAATAAATGTCATGAACCAGCCCTTATATTTGTTTTGCTGAAGTAACAAACATGGCTCTGGTTTTGTCACCTACTACCATAGTAAATACCTTAAAAGCAAGGGAAATAAAGCTTATGCTCCAATTTCTTAATTTTTCACTTTGTTAGCGTTCCTGAATTTTTTGTTATTTTTGGTCAGCCTCAACCTAATTATTGTCGCTATGGGGCGCTATTCAGCTGTTTTGTGCCCATAATTTACTAAGGTATAAGCAACGATATTTATATTTCATTTCTTTTTCCCCTCTATGTTACTTGTTTCTGCACTGCTCATTTTTGCTTTTTTCACTTCATGAGATGGGTACACCAAAAAAGCCTAATTTGTCCACATCAAAAAATAAATACCACATATGTCACATATAATTCTGTCAAAGCGGTTAGTCTGCTAATAAAGGCTGACCCCCTTGAAAAAGGCAGACAATGTCAGATTCCTGTTGAAATTGGTGGCTCCAGTCTAAAGAGACCTAGCAATTTCAAGCGTGACGGAAAATGAAGTCATTCTTTACCCTACTCTGGTTTTCTAAATTAATGTTCTATCATCATAACATTTTTTTATTTCCATATTTCTTGATTCTACACATGGGAAAGGCATAAGGTGGATGCTGCAGAAGGAGGCCATAAGGTAACAAACGTCAGGGGGACCTGCTGTTGGTAAGTGCGTCAGTAAAATGTTAGAAATGAGGTAGAAAACTAAAAGGAGTAAACAGGACGTTCTTAATTGTGCATTGCTAAGATGACTGGTATGTGCCACTATTCATTTATTGGAGTTCAGTCAGCAAATGTGAGGAGCGATGTACCGAGAAATCACAGAAGTAAAAATTTTCAAGGAAACCAATGCAGTCTCTCATTACATTCAGCTCTCGCAAGAGCATAACTGATTGTTTTTCTGTGCAAATCATGAACAATAGAAAACGCTGCGACAGTGACTGCACATATTGCTGCTGCTGAGCTGAGGCCGAGCTATAAGGCGGATTCTTGCCAGGAGTAAAAATATGAAAGCCAGAGAACGGACTGAAGCGTTTTACATCAGACGGGAAAGTAGCTCATGCGTCAGCGAAACTTCCATATCATTGCATAAGGCTGAGGAAAAGTTTTTTTGAGCGTTCCTTATCAGATCGCACTTGCATGAAGTTTTTTTTTCGCATGTGATGACTGAGGATATACCTATATATACGCGTTTTTGTTAAATAAAGCACTTGTAAATGGCGCTCTGTCCCGTTACCCTCTCTTAGACAATGTGTTTTTTTTGCGCCTTTAAATAGTTTCAATGAACAGCTACCAGCCTGACAACAAGAAATTCTCTTGAGCTATAAGGAGAACCACGTTTCTCTGAATCTACCTTTGGCAGCAGGGTATGTAGGCCCCACTACAAGAACCTGAGAATGGTTCATAAAGAAGTGGGGAACATATCCAGGTTACAAGGTGACATAATACACCTGTTTCCTGACATTCGCCACTTCTAGTATTACAATCCCATGGATTCCAGCTTCATACTTCCAAAAACACCTGTTTTTAACAATTCATGCCGGGCTTCGTTTGCAGACGATGATATTACAAGAAGCTGGTGCACCATGAATGCCTGTCCTTCGTCTGCATGGTACGCTTTTTGGTTTGGTTTGGTTTAACGCCCCAAAGCGATTCAGGCTATGAGAGACGCCGAAGTGGAGGGCTCCGTAAACGTTCGTCCACTTGGGGCTCTTTAATGTGCACTGTAATCGCATAGTACACGGGCATATAGCATTTCACCTCCATCAAAATCCGACCGCCATAGACGGTATCGACTGGTACGCTTTCTATCTTCTGCTTGATTCCAATCATGTTTCATCAACAAGCCACATTGTTACACTTCAGCCCGCTGAACGTGATGCGGAATTGTGTACGCGCGATACAGGCAAGTATCTTGCAGAAGCAGGTGTTTAATATTCAACCTAAATTATTTCGCTTTCTGTGCACAAGTCTCACACTGCGATTAAAATGCATATTAACTGTCCCCTTTCTCTTATTGCTCCAGGTACGCTAAGACAAAGAATAACGAAGCAACTGCGAGTGATGACTCTCACAGCTGAACAAATCTTCAGGGCCGCGAAACGCAGCCAATATTCTTACAAGTCACTGAGCACTGGCAAGTACAGATTTATCCGCTAGTACAGATTTAAATGTAGTGGTCCGCTCCCCTGAGGTTCAGGTAAGCCGCACGAGGTAAATTTTGGGGTTCCACATGCCGAAGCGATACAAGGGCTATGAAGGATGCCGTAGTGGAGGACTCAGCAATATATTTTAGGCCACCTAGTCTTAACATCGGTTACAACGCACAACAGTAGGGTGTTTTTGCATTTCGCCCCCATCGAATTGCGGCTACGACGGCAGGGATTGAACCGGCGACCTCCGGATCAGCAGCTAAAGTTACTGAGCCACCTCGGCGGGTAAAAAGCCGCGCATGAAGCAAACCGCTTAGTTCTCTTTCTCCCGAAATATATTTAGGTGTCACTTAAGATGCTCGTATCCTTTCAAAAAATTGCTTTTGAACGAGTTGAAACTCTTTTTTTTTTTATGAGAAAGCGGAGGACTATAAAGACGGTAGCTAGTGAACACAGCATCTCCTTTTGGTAGAAAGCAATTCATACTACCATCCCTTAAAGGCAAAGACTCCGCGTGTTTATAATGGTGAGGTTATGTATGCGAAACTTGGCATTTAATCATTTCGTGTTGATATGCGCCGAGAGATGGAAGTAGTGGCTGGAACTCTCGCATAACTTTGATTGTCAGAGTTTAAGGTTCTCGCCTGTATTCCGTATTTGCTCGGTAGATACCAACTCACTTTTTGTAGCATGTTCAGGGCTCAGGTCTGCATATCTTCCGTGCCTTCACTGCCTCGCTCTTTAACCATTTCGTATAATGGTAAGCTGGATTTAGTTATTTCAATGTATCTCCTTCAATCACTCAATTTTTTTTTTTGCTATCTGCCTCTTTACTTCCTTATGTTCATAATAGTCCACGGCGCTAACGGTACAAACATCACTACTCAATCCTCACGCACAAGCCACTCAGCAGAGGGTGCAGAATAATATCGGCATAAAAACAAGAGTGTGCACATACCTTAGTCGTCAGACTGTCCTCTGAGTTCTAGCTGCTAGCATTACAACGTCAGTGGAGCATTTCCGAAAGCTCCTGGCCACCAACCAAAGTGCCCGTCACCACTAGTATTGTGAGACAGATTTATTCCGGCTGTCAGTGAGATCCATTCATTCATCATTTTTTTGCTGTCGGCTTAGTCAAGCTTTTTTTTTACCTATCTCTTGTTGCCACACCGTAGTGTATAAACAGCTACAATCACTTTTTGAATGCCACAGTAGCGGAGATATGCCCTTCAAAAACAAGGACTTTTAATATTGACCGCACTCGAGGCTTCCCTAAACTTTCAATCAAACCGTTCAATCCCTGCACAAACCTCTTATATCAGGCACGCATCAGCAGTTAAAATACTCAGTTCGTATGAAATGAATGTAGAAGTATTGGTAGTATTTAAACATGGCTTTTCCGGATCCTACGTGCAGTGTTTGATCTCTTACGCAGCCCGCGTGCATTCCGATTCCGTTTTACGCATGCGCTGTCAGGATAGCCCGAATAGACCGCATAACTATATTTCGTATGAATTTTGTGCAGTGAGACTGAAAGCCTGCAGAATAATGCCGTCATACGAAGAGTTTAAACAGATATGCAGGACTTTTATCGTCAGTAAACGACAGCCAGCGCCAAATTTTACAAATTAAACGTTCACAAGGCAGTACAATCTTTTGTAAACTGTCTGCATAGCTCTCACTCGCCTTTCCTCTCCTCTTGTGTCGGCATCCCCTCCTTCATATATTTATTTCCGCCGACCATAGCTCTAGTGCTTCAGTTATTAGGTAGCAATTGCCGCCGACATATTTTCTTTTTGTGATCTTTAAATAGGCCACTACTACTACTCCCAAAAATGCCAAAAATATACACGAAATATAGTAAAAGGTGCAGCAATTTTGTATAATTTTAATGAAGTTATCTGAGCAGGAATTGTGCTTTTGTTCGGTTACACGTGAGAAGCGAGCACTCAAGAACATCTGTTTTTTACGATTACTGTAAATTCTGGTGGTGACAAAGTTGATGTCATTGCTTCTTTTTTTTCTTTTTTCTGAATTCTGTAAAAAAAATTTCCGAACTGCGCATTACTTGTGTACATAGCTGCCTGATGCCCCGTTGTTGAATATGCGTCACTCTGAGCAAGTTATATACCCGCATTTTGTTACCTTTGATAAAAAGAATATTCTTACTTGTTTGGCAAGACGAGCCACTTATGTATCTTGCTGGCTGCCAATGCCGCACCCAAGCACAATGTGCTTAAGCGGCGCAGGATTATGAAACTGTAAATTAGGGGCGATAAATCAATTACAGTTCCTGCTACCAGGTTTCATGACCCACCTGTAGCATCGACCTCACGGCTAGAACTAAGAGCCGGGAGGCGCAGCAGTTGAAGTTTAGTGCTGTTGAAGGGTAAAAGATTCTCACTGCTAGAGAAACGGCCGCAGCATCTCTGCAGCTGCAGAAACAGCGCAGAATGAAGCGGCGAAGAAGACCACCAGATGGGACTGATGAGCACTCGTTTTCCAAGAGATTGGAAATTTATTAACATGGAAAAGTACAAATATTGCAGTACAGTCAGAACTATATGCCGGGAATAACATTTTTTTTTTCGTTAAGTAGATCTCTGTTTACAGCTCTTGTCTGAGTTTAGTAGTATATATTTTAAAATCTTTTTCCTTCAAATTTTTTTTGCACTTGATTCTGATGACGGCAACGCGGTGGGTAAATACGATGCCTTTGTGTAAAGCAAATTTGATCACCGGTTTACGAAATTGCCTCGTGGAATGGCAGGGAGTATTTCAGGTTATTTTTTTAATGTCTGTATGCTGCTGGTTATGTTGTGCACGTGTTGGGAACGCTCGCCCTCAAGAGCATTATGGAAAATTACAACTCATTGTACCAGAGATTGCACCAATAAAATCTCGGATCTGGCCGACGTTCAAATTAAACTATTGGCATCCGTTTAAGTTAGTCTTAGGTTAGCTCTTCCGTTCATTAAACACATTCTCTCGCCTATGGGAAAGAAAACACTATCGGATATAAAGCCTGAACTAAGCTTGGCATAGGCTTAGTGTTGAAAATTATGCCCGAATGTCGCACTTTCGGACAACTCCTTTGGATCGTGTTCGGATTCAGCCAACAATTTTAAAGTGTTTTTATCACCAGCACTTAACTGAACATGGTTTTTATTCTTGTTTTACAACAACGTAGTGAGATAAGAAACAAATTCAGCTAATGACGACAACGTTCCCAGCACGTACAGAAAAAAACAGACGGGTGAAACATCAGTTCCGCCGCATAATTCTTCTCTAATAGTATTCTTTTTTCACTTATTTTCCTATAAAAGCTGTTTACGTCAGAGTTTTTATACACGAGTATTGTTTTACTCGCATGCGTATCGGCACTTTTAATACACAACCAATGTTTCCAGTAATTGTGTAGTGTTTAGTTTCTCTCTTCTCGTCACAAAAGCGACATAAAAAGCGAATAAAAACTCCATTCCGACAAGACGACACCACTAAGTGAAAGAGTCAGAGACAGCAAACAACGAACACAGCGTTACGATTTCCAGAAATATATAGGTATACCACGAAATCAGAGACAACCATAAAACAGAGTCCAATACCACGCATGGTTTCTCATTCAGCATCATTTTTCTGTCTCATCGGTTTTCCACACAAATGGTAAAGACGACAAGAATGACAAGTTTAAGTTACTTCTGTTTCCATCACCAGTTCGCTTTTAACGGTATTCTTTTACTTCACGCCGAAGGTACTTTCACAGCAAACCGGATATCCGTATTTTAACGTTACTGCAGTTGGGGTTTAGCTTTTTTTATATCTTCCCTAGTTGATTCAGAGCACCGCCACTGGCCGCCATTTTGGCTCCAGAGTGTTACCAACGCCTCAGGCTGTTTGCCGTTTGTACTTGCCAGCCGCCAGGGTGCGCTAGAAATTTAAACGCAAAAAAAAAAACGTACGCATGTTTCAGGTCGCCGTCAAAAATCGTTGCACCATTCGAAACCACACGGAAGCCGGCGAGCTCCGCAACGTGTTAAAAGCCTCGCCCCTCCTCCGCCAGATGGGGCTAGGTGGCTCTCCAATTAAACGAGTTTCGAAACTCTGTATATGAACCTAGTTTTAATGTTCTGCACTCTCATTGGTTGAAGCTTCAGAGTTATGTGTATATTAGGTCTCTTTTTGAATAAAATTAACTCCTCTCCCCAAAAACATCGGAATCGGCGGGAAAGCAAGACGGCGCGGTCCCGCAGGTAGTTGACTGCGTCGCACCTAGGTGGCGCCCGCGCTTTCTCATTTCCAGGAAATGATCGCAGAGCATGTTTAGACTTTGGCTTGAAGTCTCGTGACCAGGACGACTGAACATCTTGCCGCCTACAGTGACAACGAGAGCATTTAAAGATTTATTAGAGCGCCGGCCTCGCGCGGCGAATGATGACGTCATCAAAGCGACGCCCTGGCGGCCATGTTTGTTTGTGTCTCTTCACGTAAGCTGGTGTGGCTCCCTGCGGGGAGATCTAACGCACAAGTACGGGAAGGAAAGTGGCAAACGTCAAACCGCACGACGAATTGGTGACATCAACCGTGGTAACCGAAATCTGCTTGGCCCGCTGTGTGCTTGCGCATGCGCAGAAAGGCTGCCACCCCCGACATCAAAACGTGCGAAATCAGCGGCAGCAGCAAGCGCTGACACGCGATCATTGAGGCGATCATCGAATCATCTCCTGAGTTAAAAACGCAAGAGTCATTTCCATTTTACTGACGGGATGATTTCGGCCCGCTGCTATGAAACGGTTGGCCAATATATTTCTGTGTGGGTGTTGCGCCCAATATGAAGTAATTAAGTGAAAACTGCCTCATCTGCCAACACTTCACATCTTTAATGCACAGAAGTATTTTAAAGCTTGTGTGATGCGGCTTTATTTTTCTATTTCGCTCAAACGCCACAAGATGGCACTAAGATTACGATGAGTGAGGCAACTGTACGACATACGCGCGTGAAGAAGCGATTTTTGGCATACTGCTTACAATTTATTTTGTCATGCACAGGATAGGTACAGTCTCATTCAAGTGAGCACACATGAATATGACTTTCACGTCGATGAACTTTCCCAGCTAGAATTAACTCTGAAATGATAACCCATACGCCAGGTGGACAGCCATTCAGCGCATGCGCAGGCTACTAGACAGCCAGCGCTCTGAGTGGTTGGAAAAATCACTAAAGCACAAGGGAGATCAGAACCGAGCCTAAAATGCAGCCAATCACATCTTGCTTTTTTTTTTGCTTTCCGCCCTCTTTCGTTTTCTCCGTGGGTCCAGTTAGAGCGCTCCGAGTACCGGCTTCAGAGTTCACACGCCTCGGGCCTCTTTCGCATTTCCTTCAAGAAACGAGGCTTAGGCAATCTCGTTCTTCAGCCGGGAGCTTTGCTCGCCCTCAAGTAGCGACCCACGTCGGCAATGAAGAAATATGAAAACCCAGCAATCCAACTAACTACTACTAAACATTGAATAAACAGTGTTACAAGCAAAAAGTTCCCAGAGGCATTGATCGTCCCGCACAGGTTTTACACAAAAATATTAAACAGTACGCCCTCCTGTCTGAACCAAAAAAAAAAAAAACGAAACAAATTTATGACGTTCAACGGATTCCAAGAATATCACGTCGTCACCCTTAGAATACATTTGAGAACGTAATCGCACGTCTTCACATCGTGTTCACGAAAATTTGTAGGCCTCACTCGTTTCCGCAATGAGTCAATTGAAAACGCAAAAAAAAAACTAAACCAAGTCAGTAAACTAAGGCATCAGCACGCAAGATAATATCGGCACGGGTATATTGATTACCCTATTGCAGAGAATTTCGGACGGAAAAAAGGGGAAAAAAAGCCTAGTGCGGGCAATGCAATGCCTCCGTGTGGTTAGCATAACTGCAACAAACACAGTCTTACGAGAGTATACCATCATTTAAATAAGCATAGTTGACATCGAAAAGATAGTTAGTAGAGATTACTTTCGACACACGACTAAAAAGCATACATATAATTCTAGATGCGAAGTTTATAAGACGCTAGCGGCTTCGCACAAATATTAAAACTCCGAGGAACAAGGAGGACAGAGGGAAAGGAGGAGACGGGATATTAATGGGGTATCGGGGGAGCTGGGACCGCCACAAAAATGGCAAAAAATGTGCTCCAAGAAATCTTAAAATAGTTTCGAACAGGCTGTTTTCTTTTTTTCTACAATTCCACCTTCTTCGCTTAAAATATATTGTTATCGACATTTCTTTTCGTTTTTGTCTTTCAAGCTTAAAAGCAGCACTTTTGGGTGAACTCAGGGAAAGCCCAAAAGAAAAAATAAAGCGATGTTGCCTTACAGCTGCCCGCCTAGACTGCCTGAAGTTCCGGTTCGCCGCTCGGCCTTCTCCAGCAGCACGGCAAATCGGCCCAATATTGGATCTATCTTGGCAAAAGTTGGTCCTATAAAGGACCGCAGTTAAATTGCCCAATTCTAATGCTGGGCCGATTTGATCCAATATTGGGCCGATTGGACCAATGTTGGGCCTATCTCCACGCAATGACAGGCGCGAAACGCATCCCGGGCAACACGCAAGCGCCTGTAATCTGACGCGCAGCAGGCCGGATTGGACAAGATTAGGGCCAGCTTGACGAATCCACCATCGGCCATTTTATAGTAACGCCCCTCAATGTCCACACATGGAACATAAACTTCCATCTTTAGGGGTGAGTTTCTGAGAACGCCGTTAAACGCGCTGTGGAAATTTGAGCGGCGGCGAGTCCCTACGCACTTCAGTGAATATGAAAATATCGAATATATTCGCAACCTCAAAACCACCCAGCTTTTTTATCTCTCTCTCTCTTTCCAGCAGAATGCGGTCCAACCGGGAGCGAATTCAAGATGGCGGAAGCAGGCCTTGTTAGCAGACGACAGGGAAAAAAAGATGGGAAGCAGTCATGAAATGACCCTGCGAATTGCGGCAACCATACCAAGGCGAACTGTACCGGATGTGCTTAACTTGCAAAAATATTCCTCCTACCCATAACGGCTGCACCTGACGTCCAGGTTCCGAAAAGCTTCTTTGCAGACACACGAAAAACAGCGTACAGGTTTTGACAACGTACACTCTTCCCCACACTTGTCACTGCCGCTTGTTGTTTTGTTTCACTGAAAAATTAAACTCACTCTCATGAAAGTGGGCAAGCGAAGGCTACAATCACGTTCAAAGAATGAATTTCGGTTGAGTTCGCCAACTGCCCGGTGCAGGAGCAAAAGAAAACACTCAACTGAAAGGCGAACTACACTGTGTTGCTGCTTTCCAGGTTGCACCTTTGGGGGTACAACAACAATCGGTCAAACACCGTCACTGAACCACAGTCGGCTGGCCAATCAAACGATAACCCTCGTTCGAGAGGGCACTGCTAATCGGCCCAATATTGGCTGTCCAATATTGGGCCGATTACCTGTGCTGCTTAGGGTGAAGTGGCATGGACTAAGGAAGTAGAAACGAACTACAGAAGCGTATGTTGGAGAAAGTCAAGACGAACAGGCAACCTGGATCGTCGAGTGAGCAGAAGTAACTATATAAGCGGGGACTTAACAATCTGTGAGTCGAGACGGCGCGAGAAGAGCCGGGTGGCGATCTCGACGCCTCAGAAGGTGAGACGGAACGCAGCGATCAACGAACCGGATCTGCGGAACCGGAAGTGACCTCATCGCACCGAGGCGGGCCTGCGCGATTCGCCGACGACGCGTTCACGACTTCACGTAGAAAAGACCGAGCGTCACTAAAAGACATACCGCACACGACGGGGCACACGGGGGTTTTTCCGAGGGTGGACAGAGAGGGTACCTGGTTTCCTCATAACGGATTAAAGAGAGGGGTCTGGTTGCGAAGGGCTTTTACGAGAGAGCTTTCAATACAAAAAGACATCTACGCTTAGTTATAATAGTCGCGTTAGCGTACGCACTGACACAATCAGAGGAAACGGGTGGAAAAAGGGCGGCTTCAGCAGCGTGGAGTGTGTCCTTTCTCTCTTTTTTTTGTGTGTATGTTTTGTAAACAGGCTTACATGTCCACACAGTTTTACACGCACTAAGCATTAAAAACCACCGGCCGAACCGCATCGCCTTCAATTCCCCCTTAGGTGTGTGTATATATATATATATATAAACTTCTTTTGTACGTGTTTGTACACGTGTGTATGTGTGAGTGTGTCTGTGTATCGCCACCACTACACCCCCACCATTCATGCTACATACCCGGCTGTTCACAATGCTCTCACAAAGCGGTACCCAAGCCGCACGGGTCTTTTCACCCCAGTCAAGAGGTGGCGCCGCTTTCCGGCTGTAACCGTGTTCATCTGCTTCCTTACGTGTAGGGTCGGGGAAATCAGGGTAGAGCACAACACGATCCGTAGACGGCGGGCGTGGCGTGGCGCGCTGCTCTCCCCAAAGGAATGTAAAGTATCAGGTTACGTCTCTGTGACGTCACGCGGAACAATGCGTACCTGAGCAGGACCAAAGCGAAATATTCGACGCAAAGTGCGGGGCGGGTTTACGTCGCGATGACGTGGACAAGAAAAAGCGGGGACAGCGGTACTAGGTTGAAAGCAGAGAAACTCCCTTAGCGATTCGGCTTCTGCTTGCCCTGATGGCGACGCGCTTGTTTGTGTGACAGCCCGTCCCTCGTACACACACAAAAAAAGATACAAGATGCGCGTCCAGCGCACCCATTTCAAAGTCTTTCGCAGAGCCGAGCTTCCTGAATTGAGCGCCATCATTCGTGACGTAAAAGTCTACGTCATTCTTTTACCTTTCGCAAACGCTAGAGCGAAAAAACGTGTGTTCGGCACCTTAAGCGTTTCGGTTTTCAGCAAAACGAGCACAACCCAGTTTTCACTCATCACGCGATGGGCTTTTAGTTTCTGTGTCAGGAGGAGGGGCAGAACGACCGGACGTGACGTGAGCACAGGCACCAGTGACGTAAGTTCCCTCGCAGTTCCCTTCACACCACGTTGTAACTCTCTCGTTTAGCGCCGTTGCGCTGGCAACCCTCCGTTAGGCATCCCTGCCTCTCGTACGTCTCGCGTTCGATACCTCCACGCTTACACCGCCGAACTAAATGGAAGCGGCCCCGACGTCACTCATTATCCAGGCATCAGCGCAACGCAGACGTCTAAGGACCTGAACTCACGAGTAGGCAATGAGCTCTCAACACGATGGTGACAGCAGACGAAAACACTGCAATGGAAAAAAAAAACTCAACTCGCACAGAAGCTCACCCAAGAAAGCGTTTTTTTTTTCTTTTGCCAGAGAGATATTCACAGCTGACACGGCGCACAAGTTGTAAGCGATATAGAAATGTATTCCTCACTTTTTTTATTTGTACAGCGCGTTCTTCAACGCGTGAGCGTAGTAGCAGGGGCGGGAACAAATGCTCCCGCCATTCATCGTCCCTGCCATAGCGCGCAAAGGATCACGGTTCTTGCGGCTAGAGTTCTTCGGGACAGAGTGAGCAAAGATTTACTTCTTTTTTAGTTTTGCGCGCCCAACCGTGGCACCGCGTCGCGTCTGGATTAAGAAACTGTGTACAGACACTCGTTCCGTTCACTTAAGAAATCTCAGGTGACGCCGTCTAGCGGGAAGGTTTCGCAAAGTACACAGGAGCGAGCGCTGCCAACTTCCCAACCATTCCCTCTCCAAGTGCGACTTTCCCTTAGTATATGTATATACTATTGCACAGGCCTCGCGTGAAGCGTGTTCAGGCTCATACTCGTCAATTACGTCACCGCCGTACTCTAGACGGCAAAATACCGTGACGCCCCGATCCATCCCTGAGGCGGATTTTGCTACGCTCCGAAAGAAGTGCTCTCCCAGCAGACGGCGTTGTTGCAGAAGACGGCCGGGAAGAAAAAAAAAAGATTCC
Source organism: Amblyomma americanum (assembly GCF_052857255.1). Classification (NCBI taxonomy): domain Eukaryota; kingdom Metazoa; phylum Arthropoda; class Arachnida; order Ixodida; family Ixodidae; genus Amblyomma; species Amblyomma americanum. The sequence continues at coordinate 63,988,310 of NC_135507.1, read as the reverse complement.
CGGACGTTGTCTGGTAGCCGAGAATGCAGACGACACGGTCGTCGTTCAAGGGCACACGTAACAAGGATCATCGGAGCGGCAAAGAACACTTCGTTGTTCATAAATACTATTTGTATATATTACACTTTGTCCAAGATAATATATTAATATTTCACTGTATAAGGTTGTTTGCGCTTGTCTGTCTCGTCAACACGAGTTTTTTAAAAAAAAACGAGTCATCGCGACGAACAACCACAATTGAGAGTCGGAATGTTAGGGCAGTGTTTTCGCCGCGATCAGTTTCTATCGATATTTTGCGCGGGATCACGTGGCAGCCTATGGGGGCTCCCTCGAGGTCTGGTTTCACACTGAGAGTGTTCTTTCGGAATGTCTTGAGAGTATAGAGGGGGCTGCTTTACACTGCAGCCTCAACTTTGGAACTCATGGTTCAAACAGGCAGAAATAAAAATATAACTGCACAAATATAATTTACCATGCACAACTCATTGCGATTTGTTAGCTGTAATAAGTTTGGCAAACCCGCCATATCCTGCAACAGACGATCAGAGGTTAAAAAAAACCTTGCCTTCAAAATCTTGCCTTGTTACGGCATGCAATTTTCTGGAGGCATTTTCAAAGAGTGCCTTTGCAGATCCAAACATTACAATGTATTTCTTTTTCCTCTGGAGTTAATTATCAGAGATCCTTGGAGGCATGCAATTATTTTGTGGACTGCAGGAATGATTTTCTTTGGCCATTTTATGCATGATTTAACCTGAAACCCTGCTTAGTACATTTGCAGATGGTTTGTTAAAGGAATGCACAATTATTACCAGAGAAATGTCTCGTGGAGAAATTTCATCTTGCTGGCAAACGACAGTTAAGACGAAACTGTTATGATGGAATGTATAGAAAAAAGGTTAACGTGAGAAGAATATATAAACACCTTATCTCCAAAATAAATATAACAGCGCCTATCTCAGTGAGACGTCAGGACAAGTTAGGTTACCATTCACAGCACTAGCTAAAAGCGAACCTTCACGACAGCCAACCAAACAGCTTGCATCATAGCACATAGACTCAACCAGCTACAACATTTCGCACATCACCAGGGAATAAGTGACTAAACTGTTAGATGCACGATAACATTCAACCTCAATGACAATAAAATTTCACTCCAATCACAGACAGCAGAGTAATGTACAGGCCGATTTACATTGGGCCAGCCATTTGGCCTCCAGAGACACTCAGCCACGGATGGTGGCTAGAGTGACGTAGCTGCACTCGAAGGACTAAAAGATATCGCACACACTGCTACGCTCAGGTAGCATAAAAACACCGTATATCTGCCCACTGCACCTGAAAAGGTTCAAGAGACAGACAAACTGTTTAGTGAGAGAGAGTGAGAGAAAACGAAGTGTAGAGCAAGGAAAAAAAGACACCCTGGCAAATTTTCAGCTGTATAGATTGCCCATCTTATTGGTGAATATTATTTGGAGCAGTGATGCCGTTTTGATGCGTTTTGTGCTAATTTACGTAGTTAGCACCTTTGAATTCGTGTTTATGTGCAAACGTGGACAAAAGTGCTCCTCCTTTGTCAGAAAAAAATGCAGCGTTTGTGACAGCTCTGATAATATTTAAAATTATTTTTCTGCCCTCCAAGTTTGAACCAGTCATGGTAACAAAATATAAGCACACATGCACAACTCTAACAAAGTGCAAAACCTCTTTTAGTAGTACCTTTTTGAAGGCTAGAAATGTAAACCGAACGGGGTGCCAACAGCAAGGTCATAAGGGGTGTAAAAATGCAGTTTATCATAATAGAAGAGTTAAATATGGGAAACGCCATCTGAGAGCACAGCACATCTATCACAGTGCAGAGGCTTTTGGGGATAACTTGTTCCCATACACCACTTTTTAGACTACATAGAGGGCTTGCAGCAGTATTGGTGCTGCAGTTCTGCTACGTAAAGTGCCAATGATTGCCAGAGGCGCATTTAAGAGAAACTGCTGCATGCAGAGAAGTGAGCTCCTCTTTCATACTTCCCGCACAAAGCACATAGCGAAAAAATCATCGCTGTATTTCGTTGTACCTAATTCCTGTAAGCAATGGCAAATAAAAATAAAGCATAAAACATAAAATAAAGAAAAAATCCAGGCAAATGCATGCAAGAAAAACTCAGGAAACAAAGGAAAACCATTAGTCCATTTTAAAACATTCGACACACCTTTAATTATTACATTAATCTTTCTTCTGACAGATGACACGCGAACATTGAAAGCGGAATGGCTGAAAGTAATGTATCTTCACTTGAGACAAGCAAGACAGTTTCATAGCGAGACGTTTTCATCATGCCTCAGTAGGTGCATGTAGGTAGTCAAACCAAGAGCGAACACAGGGCACAAAAGAATGCAAAGGAAAGCCAAAACTAAAACAAGGATTTGGAGAAAAAAAGCTATTTTTTGGTAATCCACGTGGTCAATCTTTGACAGCAAAAGAAGGAAGGATATGTGGCAGTCGAACAAAACCAAATTGACGAACCAAACAGGGTTTTTTTTTTGTCACAACACCCCGCAAAATAAAGCCCCCAATACGCCGGCACAAGCAGAACACAAGAAGTACTTCAAACGCACAAATGAATCAAAAAATATATACGAAATGGTAAGTTGCGAGATGCGACTAGCTCAGTGCAAATGCAAATAATGTAAGTACCTGCTAAACTGAAACAAGCATTACATCAAACAAGCAGAAAAAATAGATTTATACTCTACGCACACAGTGTATTATTGTGTTAAGTGTGTGTTTCATAGTGTGTGACATAAATATCTGCGTTCAAGTGATTTGGTTAGCCAATGAAATAGTTACACTAACTCTGTGTTCAACACACATGTCAAATGCAATGTTAGGCTCCACGTCTATTTAACAATCTAAAATAGAGCAGCTTTTAGTCACAATGCTAAGATTGTAAAAATTTCCTTCATAAATGCAGACATACACAGGCCAGCCACGAACCTGCATTGTGAATTTAGTTCTATGTGTCAAAAAATAGCTTTCTACTGTTCTGCCTAGGTCATGGCTGCGATGGCTAATTTAAATTACCGAGCTTCAGACTTGTGATACCAACCTTAAGCCTGATGTGTAAAATTTTGTTACTAAAATACAGCTGCATGGCAAAGACATGAACACGCTCTGACAGAAAAGGATTTTCAACCTGAAAACCAATTAAATGCACCGTAGTTGGAGCCCCACATTTAAATATTCAGGACCGATTGACCCGCGACCATATATGCATATTGTTTGAACGCACATCCTGTGCACGTGAATTACAAAAATGTTTGCGAGTGAACATGTACTTGTTTTTCTATGCGGGTGCGAGCTCTGTGGTTTGAAGAATTATCCCCATTGGTCCATGCTGCTCAGTGACATCAAGCCGACATCACATGTGTCTGCAACTTTCTCTCCACCTCCTTTCTTTCACCCACTCTCACACTGCATAGGTTTAAAGACTGGGATGGACTCAGCCGAGAGCAGATTACAACCTGACACACATACTAAGTCGCATAAAACAGGTGCACTTGCACACACACTCGCACTCACAAAGAGATAACTTTCATGCGAGATGTTATCACACCGGGTCACAGTTAAGTTACATGCCGCGCTAATGCATATGCGAACACTTCATAAAATGCAAATTTGCACATGTACCAACGTTCAAGAAACAAAAGCGCTAACCAATGATTAGGAAGTACAACTAGCGTGTGCACTTCAGGGAACACCGTGTGACCATCACAGTGGTGGCATATACATTTGTAAAGAGCCCACGACAGCAGTAAATAAATATGCACAAAGCTCTATATATATAAATGTGTACAGAAGCGTCGTATGTGTCACGAAAGCAGAAAGTGCCAGAGCCCACTTGGCACTGAACAAGCATGTCAGTCAGTCAACCACACATCAAAATGGGTGCTGGTGCAAGGAAAGCGTGCAGTTTGGTGGCGTATTGAAGTACAGATGTTTGAACAAGCCATGATATCCTTATTTCATGAGAGAATGAAATGCTCACAAAACAGATGGCTGTATATTTCTTGCAGCAACCTGGATGCTTATCACTAAACACGAATACAGTTTTTGGAAGGCCGTGCCACATAATCAATGTTCTAGTTTACGCAAACACGTCTGTTTTTTTTCAACACAGCGAGTGGTGAAATATGATGTGAGGATAAGTGCTTTGCACAGACACATATAGATAGACACACACAGTAGAGAACATCATGTGCGGGGGGTTCTTTATACATGGGAGGTGACAGAGACCTGAGATCAGCCATGTATGTTCTTGCGGAAAGTTGCATGGTACATCAATTGATGAGTTTTACTTTTCTGCCTGTAAACCTGCCAGAGACTAGAGTTTCACTCATTGTGGGGCGGCGTTGGTCGCCTGCAACCCGTAGAGAAAGAAGTGGCCACAAATAAGAAAGAGATGTACAGTAAAAAGGTGTGCGTGAAACCTGCCGATGGTTTCTGTGACCTTTTCCTCCTGCTAGAATAATGAAGCCCAAGACGGCATTCCAACCAGGCAGCTGGCACAGTTTTTTCTGGACACCAGACACATCTGGATGAGCTGTGTGCAAAAGCAGTCAGCATCTGGCAGTAAATATCACATTATTGTCACATTTCCTGCAGAATGAAAGCTTCATGCCAACCCAAGTACTAGAAATTCAACAGCCAGTTCTAACACGTCACATCAGTTTTTTACACTTTCACCCCGAGGATCATAATTAGCCCCACTGATGAATAAATTCCCAGGTTTCCATTTCAAATCCAATAGAAGTTCCCAGCAGGCCAGATGCAGTCACATTCTGACTATTTTCCAGTCATCTTCTAAAACCACCGGCACGAGTAACCCGCACGACACATGACAAAAATAGTGTGCACTTCGCGGGAAGCAGCGTCTGCAATGTGTGAACCAGCAGCTTGAAGGCATTCATCACTAGCACCTATGTGTATATTGCTCTGGAGGTGGCGAACACATCCCTCTCGTTTTCTCTCTGCCAGCCAAATTGTTCACACGAATTAAGGCTTCAAACCGCTGAGCATCCTGTATTTGTGACAGGCAGAATTGCGCAGCCTCATTGCTAGCTTTTTTAGACCGCCTGCAAGGGGAACCAGTCTCACTTACCAGACACTCCGCGCGATGAGCACAATCAGCCATTGCCGCGAAAAACGGCAATGCGACGGAAGACGGTGACGTAGCGAACACGATACATGTGCGTAGCACAGAAAGACACTGGACACTACAGAAAAAGAAAACTACTGCTACAGACATCTCAAAAACACTTATCCAGACAAAAGGAGAACAGGTGAAGTGTCGAAAGGGTGTCGACAGGGGATATAGCAATTCAATGGGCAGATGACATACGAGTACAAGCCAAAGAGTTTACCGTACCACAGAGTGCCCATGCATTCCCCGCAATTTACAACGAAGCATAAAATGCCAAACACACGTTAACTATGAACACTTAAGCAGGCAACCATGAACTGTCCTAACTTCAAACTGAGTCTCGGCATATCGCGCAAAGTATGTTACAAGGAAAGTTTTCCCAAGAGGAAGGAAGAAAACAAATCTGAATGATCCAAAGTTTTAAAAGTGGCAATGTGAAGCATGAGTATCATTTTTTTTTACGCAACTTAGCATCAACACGTTAGGACTTCCTGAAGCCAATGAGCGAAGTCAGTTAACATAAGCTCCAGTCTCTTTTCACGAAGCTAAAATGATATTCAAGGGTGGTCGTAGTAGCGCGAACAATAAATAAGCCTTTGTATAAAGCAACAGGAGCACATATTTTCAGAAATTGTAACCCTAACGTGTTCCTCAATTACGAGCAACCCAATGGCCACCAAACAGGAAACGTTCTTTTAAGTTTGTAGGTCCCGCACCATAAAAAGTGTTCTCTTTTTGTCTCACACAGCGGTTCCTTGGCTAAAAATAAGTAGTACCTGCATCACAAAGATAGTAGGCAGCATTAGCTTGCGGCATCATCAGATAAGTACTTTGGCCGTAGGAGGACTAGTGAATGAACTTACAACTCTGAACACACAACCAGTGCCGAAGGTCTGAAAGGACAAGGCGAGCTGCATCAATAAATAAGCTAAATACTTCATAAATACTTGAATAAATAAGTAGATATATTAAGCACACATAAATAGCAACGATTGACTAGCCTTTACAATTTGTGTCAGAGGTGTCAAATTTGAATCAAAAGCACCAAAGTATCTGCTGTGCAAAGGGCAATTTATCATTTGCACACACTTCCTTAACAACACTGTAAGGAGTTACTGTTGTCCAAAACGTGCACAAATTGAGAATTGTTTAAAAGCCTGGCCGGGTTTTTCGTTATGTTCACTATTGTCTATGAAAGAAGCCAAATAGGTTAGGGCCAGCCGGAAACATAAAATATCACGATGGGACCGCAAAAACCTCTCGAAAACAACCATGCAAGGTTGCCTGATTGCTTCACATCTAAAGCCTCCGGTAAACAAAAAGGTCTGTTTACGTTCTCTCTGAAGAATTTTTTTTTCCTATCGCTGGTTCGCATTTTCCTCTGTAAATGGTGTTCACGTTAAGGTTTAAAAAAAATCACCTCGTACAACGCCAAGGCAACGAGTGAAAAAAATCACTCCATCGGCGTGGAGACGTGCGCGGGTAATGGTTACTCGGGCCTCTTTTCCTCGTCACGTTTTGCGTCTTTATGCTACGACCTGGGCTGCTCTCGACACAACGGCATTGTAGTTAGGCGGCATCATTATCCTCTTGACACCACTCTGCTTAAGAAGTTCCCGGACCTATATATGTCTGAGCATGGGCACCTCCGTTTTCGCGTGGACTACGGCCATGTTTCCAGCCATCAGGCCTCTCCTTATCGCGATACGCTTCGAACAATCGTGATGGCAAGAAACAGCAAACAGGCAGAAAGACCAGTTCACAAAAGAACAGGTTTTCGAAAACCAAGTTACAAGACGCTGCAAGCGATTCGGATCGACGTTTTCAGCCAAGTGTTTTCCAAGAAACAAGGAAGAAATAAAAACCGAATGCTTTCTCCTTCATTCTTATCTTTTTTTTTTGCGCGGAAATCCAAAGTGCATCCCCATTCCGACATGTTCCCAAGATTCCTGCTCAGCAATGCACTTCGGAAAACCTTCGCAATAACCGACGTTTCTCGGTTAATAAGCGCTCCTCAATTCTCTCAATGGCTATCTGTGGTCCTCTGTTCATTTACCAGACAGCTATGAGGAGGCCGTAATCCTTCTCAACAACATCGATAACAGCGAATCCCGAGGACCGAGACAGCAGCGACCTAACAGGGCGCAAGAATTACCAACAACTCAGAGTAGAATAAGCGGACAAAAGTAGCAACCATGGTGAGGACTGACAAACCTCCACATGCGCTCCTCAAGCAATCAAAGCCCTGTGCATGAAACGAACTGCGCGCGAACAAGTTGGAGAGGAGGCAGACTCTTTCCCGGCCTGGCTATGCAACGACAGCACAGTTCTAGCCCAGGGGGGTCTGCAGTGCGATTACCAATTCTATTTATTTTTACCGAGCAGCTGGGGCAGCGTAGTCGACATTTCGCGTTCGTAGGGCCCCCGCGTTCTCCTCCCTGGTCCAGTGTTTCAGTCTCTTCTTTTTGTTTCCTTCTACAGGCCGCGTCAAACGTTATCTGCGCTTGTGAGTCATCTGGTGGAGGGCTGACAACAAGGCTCCTCCGGTCTCCGTGTACGGTCTGTGCCAGTGTCTATGAGCGAAGCGCGTGCCCGTGTGCAGTGGTCGGTGTGTGTGTGGGTGAACGCCGTTGTGTGTGTCTGTGGTTTCCGTCGGCGTGTGCTTCTCTGCTGCTTAAAGATCGGGAGTTACATTCCTTTTTGTTTGTCTGTTTGTTTGGGCAATGTAATAAACTATTCCTCTGCCGTTTTCCACTTCGTCGCTTTCTCATTATACAGTGTGGAGGTGAGATGAAAAGAAAATTGGGGGTAGTGTGTGGTGTCCTACACACCGTCCAGAACAACAGGCGGGCGACATGACAGCAACAATGTCCAAGATGCAGCCCATGAAGGTTGCCACCGAAGACTCCCAGGTGGTGTGCAGTGCTATAATTTCTGATAACAGGTTTCTGACAAGTAATCATGAAGGCAATGATCTGGATTCGCGAGACAGCTCACAGCTGTCTCCATTGACTGAATGCAAGTTGACGCAGCTCGCACTTTTTTCGACTGCATTTTTGACACCAGTCCTTGTCAGAGAAGGAGCTGCGCGCATCCCTGCCCTTTTCATCCGCGCTATGCTAGCTTTAGAAATCTGCTTTTTCGAGCAAATCCCGATGTACCTCGAGGCCCAAACGGATGTCATGACGCAAGGAGTCCCGCCAGCAGCAGTCCGTTCCGGACGGTGGAGGGATCGGTGGATGACAGAAAAAAAAAAGAAAGAAGAAAGCATGTGTTGTCTGCGTGTGTGCGTGTCTATGGCGTGTGAGGGGATGGCGTGGTGTGCAGCAGGGAGTGCCTTAGGACTTGCACTTGTTGGTCTTGAAGGAGACCTGGAGCACGCGGTTGCCGAGCGTGTAGCCGTTGAGGCTCTGGATGGCCACCAGGGCCTCGTCGTAGTTGGTCATGGTGACGAAGCCGAAGCCCTTGCACTTGTTGGTCTGCAGGTCGCGGATCACCTTGACGCTCTGCACGGCCCCGAACGGGCCGAACAGCTGCCACAGCAGGTTCTCCTCCGTGTCCGGCGCCAGGTTGTACACGAAGATGCACCAGCCGGAGCCGTTCATGGCCGATCCGGCCAGCAGCGGGTTGGCCAGGAGGTCACCCGCCAGCGGAGAGTACCGGCTGCGAGTGGTCAAGCACATGCATGCCGATAAAGAGGAGGACATGTAAGACTCAACGCTTGTTAAGCCAGAACGAACAAAGAATGAATGAATGAATGATGGGTTCCCCACTGAACCCTGGCCAATCCCCCGTCGTGGGTATGTGCCATGTCACGCAGGCAACAACAACAACAATGAACAAAGGGTGCAGGGAAAGTTATGTTCGCTAGCAAAGGTTTCACAATAATGTTTCGTAATGAAAAACGTTCGCTAGCAAACTCTGGCGTTCCTGCCTTCACTTTCTTTTCAGAGTTGTTTTGGTCTGTATAATCACTTCTTAAATATATAAGCCAACCTGGTTTTGTATTGATACAAACAGCATTTGGGGCAAAAAAAAAAGTATAACACATTTGTTCATTAAGTGTACATAAGGCCTCCCTTTCCTATACTGCTTGTACAGTAAAAATTGTAGATAGTGCAAATGCTCGGTTTGGCTTGGTTTATGGGGGTTTTAACGTCCCAAAGCGACTCAGGCTAAGAGAGGCGCCGTAGTGAAGGGCTCCGGAAATTTCGACCACCTGGGGTTCATTAACGTGCACTGATATCGCATAGCACACGGGCCTCTAGAATTTCGCCTCCATCGAAATTCGACCGCCGCGGCCGGGATCGAACCCGCGTCTTTCGGGCCAGCAGCCGAGCGCCATAACCAGTCAGCCACCGCGGCGGCTATATAGTGCAAATGCCTCAGGAGCCTCGCCTCAACGACTGCTGTGTTTGGAGCACCACACGTAAGGCTCATCACAGTTCCAGCCACATCCTTAGTCATGTCCAATGCAAGCCCCCCCCCCCCCCCCTCTCTCGCGCCTTGAAATCAGCGAAACCGTAGACCACGGTAACTACCCGTAGTGGCTCGGGCGATTCACCCTTTACCTGCAGGACGCACCCCGACATGCCATACGCCGGCTTTCGCATGCGAGCTGTCGAAACGTGTGCTGACAAAAGCTTCCGGGCATCAAATCAAAACAGTTGTTCATGTCCTATGCCAATGCTTCTCTGCACTGAAATGCGGTAACGCACTTGAGTACGTACTCCCCGCCCCCCCCCCCCCCCCCCGCCCGCCCCAGGCAATGTGGAAAGGATGCGAAAACCATGAGCTCATGCACTGCAGCAAAACCTGCATCAATAGCGCAGTCAAAATCATGTTGATGAAAACTAGGTAAGCAAGCATTGCTTATATACAATGCTCTCGCCTTTGCCGCCCACACGCGTTGGGTATCTAAGTGAACATGATCCTAAAACCTTGTTGGAGACGAGGTGCCATCATTGTAATGCCACCCTTGTGTTCTCAGAGGCGATTTAGCAGCAACGCACTATGGTCCGCAATTATAAAGAACAAAGCAGTTCTAGTTCGATCTGAGTGCACAAGACCCTAACTAAACACGACATGAAAAAACGGTTCCAGGCTAAACACACGCACACAGGCACGCACGCACACACAGTAGCAGCTAACGTCCCGCGTGTGTTTACCCAAAGTCGGGGAAAGGGATGCTGCCAAGGTTGATCACACTGCAGCGCCGCGTATTAGCATGAGATATAGCCTCAAGCATTACCGGCAAATCGGAAAGGCGATGAACGGCCCATTACCAGAGCCAGCGAGAGAAATGCGGCATGTCGTTAGTGTCTAGTTTCCAGTATCTGAATCCCTGTGCAACTGCTTTCCAGCAAAGCGTGTACGGCCGAAAAAAAAAAGGAAAATGCTCTAAAACCTCCTAGGGCTGCCCTATCGCGCAAGTGGCCGCAAAAACAACTACGCGCGCAGAGAAGCAGAGACCGAAAGAAACTCGAATCGTCGCAGATGCTCATTTAAATAAAAAAATAAATCTCACGCTCGGTTCCACTGTCGGGTCCTGTACGTGGCTTTGCCCCTGAACCTATCAGGTCCTCTTTCCCGTCGCACGATCCTCTGACAGCGCGTCCCCAACGTTTGCGCGGCCATCAACGCCAGCTTCCGGCTGCCTTCTACGCAAATCGGGGAATGTACCCACGGGACTACTCAGGTGCGAAGCAGCTTCCCTCCGCCGATGACCCGACCAACCTGGGTAACCGCAACTGCAACAGCACCCAGCGCCTCACTCACAAACAGCCGCCCAGAGACGAAGCCACAAAACGTGCCACAACGGCGCAGTCGCTTAGGCGGTTACCCAGCGAGTCACCAACGAGCGAGTTGCGCCGCCGCCGAAAAGGCAAACACGCGCTCACGTACGCGCGCACCAACCACCCACGGACCGCGGTGATCCAATCTATTTGCTGGCCCTGCCGCCGCAACACAGGCGCCCGGGGCCCTTCTCACCGCGTCGCCCAAAGCGACGGCACGACGCAGAGACAGCAGCGCGTCGCCACCCTTCCAACCCCGTGGCTAAAGACCCGAGAAGACCTCGAGCACCGGCGAAGCGCGAAGCCCTAATGCGGGCACCCGCCAACGAGACGGCCTGGGGACGTCGGGGGACGGGCGGCCTACCGCCGCCTCGTCGTCGTTCGTTTATGAGGCCGATATTACCCCCGATGAGCGCCACGGATGGAAAGAGAGCCGAGCGAGGGCTCGTGTTTGTCCTTTGCGTGCGGGGACCGTCGCGGCCGCAATTTCGGCGGACGGCCTCTACCCCGCGCTCCCCGCAATAGGGCTATTTTCCATGGAGTAGCTTTCGCTCCCGCGGCGATGAACCTCGGCTCTCAAATGAGACGAGCACGCGCCAACATGACCGAAGCCAACGCTCCTGCAAACATAAATATCCTAACAGTGTAAGCGTGCCACGATGTTCAGAGGACTACACCACACGATGAGGCGCATTTATCGAGCGTTAATACTTCCAAACTTTACGCCCTTTTCTGGTCCAAAGCCTCGCTCCCTTTCCTGTAGCTCGTATCGAGCAGTACTGGTAACGACATCCGGTGGTGCAGGGACCATTACCCAAGTTCCTTAGCGCGCAATCCGTACTGCGCCCGGATGTCGTATACCGCTTCTGTGAACTGGTTCCTCGAGGAGGCGATTTTTGTTCCTCCTCCTCCTCCTCCTCCTCCTCCAAGTTACGCCAGATTCCTTCACAGTCCAAACCGGACGTACGGTTCACGCCTCTTCCCTATGGGCCTTGAATCTACCACAGGTCCTGAACATGACAGGCTATCTTCGCTACAGCTTAATCCCCGCACGCCGCCCTAATGAGAAAGCCCTTAGCGCTCCCTCCGAGCCTTCGTTCCCGTACTTCGATGCGGGCTCCCAAGTAATCCCGTACTGCGCAAATAAATGCACCTTAAAAAATTTGCATATATATTCTTGGTGATATACGACCACAAAACGCCATGCTGCGACTTTCATGTCCGTGTTGAAGAAGTTTGATCCTGAAAACACCCGCGATTTGTGCACTACTTTACAGACATCACTGCCGCGGCACGCTGAAGTGCTAGGGCGCTCTAAAATTTTTCTCAAAACTTGTTCAGAGATCTGACTAGCAAGTTTCCAAGGAACGCGATGTACGCCCTCAACCAATAGGCGTGATCGTAATAGTGACTAGTTTTTTATGAAGAGCACTCATTCTTGAATTCCTATAGTTGCCTAGATTGATTGGGTCTCCGTAAATAAATGGCTCGATGTAGTTTTACTAATGCGTAGATGTTGCGGGAAATGTGCACAAGTGACGCACATTAGTCCCAGAGGCTAGTACCGCGCTTTGGCACTGTCCAGGTGCAGACAAAATGTTATATTATCATCCTCAAAATTGTCTTACCGAATTTCTCAGGCCTTAGGAATGTGCCTGAAAAGGTGTTCTGCACTTCTAAGCTTCTCAGCGGATAATGGATCTAGCCCTCGAGTCTCCTGCGGAGTTCGCAATCGCCCCAAACATTTTGCTCGAGGCGCCAGGTGCGGCGTTTGAGCCACATGATTACTAAAGTGTAGCCTTCGCTTCCAAACACCGCACTTCGAAAAAACCGGCCGCGTCATTGTAAAAAACCTGCGGAGAGTAGGAGCCTCACCGCGAAGTCGAGTGACAAACGCTTAAGACATCCGAGCCAGAAACCAAGCGCAACCTGAGCGCGCGCTTTTTTATTTATTTATTTATTTTGAACCCCAAGGATCTCTGACGGGACATTAAGTGATAGGTGGGCGCTAGAACGGCGATTAACAACGAATGTCACGGGGGAATCATGACGATGACATGGCTTTCTCGATGGCAGTCTTGAAATGGGCAGGATCGGGGATTAGCGCTAAGTCGCTGGGAAGGTTGTTCCAGTCGCGACCTGTGCGCACAAAAATGACTTCTTGAATGTAGCAGTGCGGGCACGATGCGGGATGCCGTTGCTTGGATGGCCTGTACGGGTTGTTCGACGTACTGGTAGAATGAGCTTACTATCACGGGGTAAGCAATGGAAAACCACAGGGACGTGAAATTCGGCGACGGGAAGCGAGAGAAGGAAGTTGTAATTGGAACTTTAAGGCGGATATGATAGAGTATCCCGAGTAGTTTGAAAGAATAAAGCGAGTGGCACGATTCTGAACAGATTCAAGGGCTGAGATGTGGTTAGACTGATGGGGGTCAAATATTACGCAAGCGTGTTCAAGTTTAGGAGGCACAAGTGTTTTATAAGTTAGTAATTTTAAAGAAGGAGGTGCCGTGCGCAGGGTACGACGGAGATAACCAACTGCTCCATTAGATGAATTTATAATGTGGTTAATGTGGCAAGACCATGATAAGTCACTACTGATGTTAATACCAAGATACTTAAAAGAGTTAGAGGAAATAATGGCAGAATCGTTAACCTTATAAGTAGGCGGAGCATAATTTCGGCGGCGGTGAAAAGTAATTTGTACAGTCTTTGTAATATTTAGGGACATTAGCCACGTAGTGCACAACCGCTGTATGTTACCGAGGTCACTATGGAGGTTGTAAGCATCCTCGGCGTTAGTTATGGGGCAGTAGAGTACGCAGTCATCCGCGAAAAGGCGGATGCTAGATGTTACTGTAAACGGCAAATCGTTAATGTAACCTTTGTCCGTAAAGTTCTGAGACTGAGTCTATTTTTTAAAAAATGCGTTTAACATTGAATCATTTCTATAGCGCCCCTTCGAAATAGTCTCTCTTGCAGTCTATACACAGCTGCCAACACTTCTTGAGGTCTTGAAAACAGTCGGAAAACGCTTTTGGCAGGACTGTCCCATCCAGCGACCTTTTTGGGCTCTCTTCACACGAGGAAACCGGAAAAAATCGCATGGAGAGAGGTCAGGCGAGTATGGCGGATGGGGAAGTACACTAATGCTGTGCTTGGCGAGAAATTTTGTCACGTTATCGTGGAGAAGGTTCCAATGTCCAGATGCCCATAAGTCACGATGACGGCGCCGCACTGCATCACGCATGTGTTGGAGCACGCGGATATAAAACTCCTTATTCACCGTCTGCCCTTGTGGGACGAACTCGTGGTGTACGACACCTGAGGAATCGAAAAAAAAAACTACCTGCATCGTCTTTGTTTTGGTATTCTGTCGCCTCACCTTTCTCGACGCAGGAGAGCTTGTGGTCCGCCATCCGGTGCTCTGCCTCTTTGTTTGAGGATCGCATTGAAAACGCCATGTTTCGTCTTAGCAATCATGCTGTCGACGAATGCAGCATCCTTCTCTGCCTCGGAGAGCAAATCAGCGCTCACTGATGCCCGCGTGTCCATTTGGTCCTTTGTGAGGGACTGCGGCACAAGTCTGGCATTCAGCTCTCGTTTCCCCAAGTTCTCACGCAAAATTTGGCGGCATGTTGTCTTACTAATGTCGAGGGCATCTGATAACATGCGGACTGTAATGGTGTGGTCTTGCTGTAGGATTTCCGTGATCCGAGCCACGTTTCTTTCATTCCGTGAAGTTGAAGGGCAACCGTGCTTTGTGTCGTCTTCCACCGACGTTCCCCCCAAAACGAACCTCTTGTGCCACTCGAAGACTCGCGCCCGCACTAATGTCTCGTTGCTCTAAGCGTCACGAAGGAGCTCATACATCTGTGTGGCTGTCTAGCCAAGCTTCACACAGAATTGTATGTTTACAGGCTGTTCGTGGTGGACATCCATCTCTCCACATTCGCTCACAGTATAATGCGCAGACGAGTAGTGACGTGATTTTCTACATTTAGTGCCATCTAGCGGCTGACACAGCAATTAACATAAATAGCTCAGGTTAGCGCGAAAAGGTGGCGTACACATATGCAGCAACCTTTGTTTTGGGGAATCATTTCTAGAGAAGAAAATAAATGTCTCAAAATTTATGGACAAAGGCCGTACATTAGAAAGAGCAAGGACCCAGGAACTGTGCCTTGGGTACTCCTGAAAGATAGTGTGAGTAAGATGATGATAAGCCATTAGAGGAAGCAAATTGCATGCGGTCGGTTACAAAGCTTCGAATCCAGTTGAAAACACTAGGCACTTTACTTCCCGATACGCAACGTGCAACAATGCGCCATAGATTGCGCGACAAAGGTGCAGCATGCAAATGAAGTGGCAGAAGTGGCGCCAAAACGCTTCCCTGTCACTGGCAATGCGGGAGCATTCAGCGTACGCGCTCGAGACAGACCATCTTGCGTCGGCTAGAGCGAGTAGGGGCGAAACCCTAGGAGGCCACAAAGGTAGGAAGTAGGAGATAACAATCCGCTACCGTGATTCGCTTCTGCGATGCGCCTCTGCGCGTGTGCAGAACGCCCCGAGGACACCAGATGACGACACGTGCCCGTCAGCTGCGCGCCCGCCTGCCGCGTCGGGACCAATCAGCGCGCACGCAGTGGTGCTCCGCGGAAGCGGATCGCGCCGTAACTCTCTAATGACGGCAACCTGAGATTTCATACGTAGCGCCTCCCTCTCCGCGCAAGTTCCATAGGAGTTTCATTTGCGCCATCGCCGCAATGAAAGTGGAGAGCGGGAAGATGCCCAAGGAGGAGGATGGGAAGAGTCAGGAGAGCGCGCGGAGCGGCGGAGGTCGAGGGATCGCAGCGAACATGATCTCCCACTCAAATAGCGTCATTAGAGAGCAATTAAAGCACGAGTTTTTTTTTTCACTCCATCGCCCTCTTTCCTTCCCGCCCCCTTTTTTTTATTCTGCCGTTTTTTTCAGAACCTTTCTCCCCAAAGACGCTTTCCCGTTGTCGCCCGATACGCCGTGGAAGCGTCGTACGCGAGCCACGTCGGCCTTGCATTAGCTCTTCGATGTTTCGTAACCGAAACAGCGGCCGCACCGTTTCCGTCCCATGGGAGGCAATTTGCAAGACGTTAGCGTCAACGTGTTCGGGAGCCCAGACCGCTGCCAGCGCTTCTCACGCGGGTTAATTCAGTGCGTTTCGCAGTGAGCTCTTCCAGCGCCTTCCTGACACCCACGCGGTAACTGAAAATCGCGACCAACGATTATTTTCGCTGCAGCTAAATTACTGGGCTAGTCAGACTACAGCGGTAACGTACAGTCGTCCGCAGACCTGTCTAGAGCGCTCGAACTGCGCGCAGGGCAATACACATCCTCAATTTACGAGTGGCCTAGGGCTCTAAACAAGACCCTGTCATGCATGCACATTCCCATGAATCTTGGTTAACTCCTGAAGTCTTTTAAAACTATACCTGGTTGGGCAGGCAGCGGCGGTTTTCATAAATGCACAACAGAACGCACCGTTCGCGCGTCTATAGAGACAAGTGTCTGGACGACTGTACTATCAGCGTCAAATGAAACGCTAAGAGAATCGAAACGCAAACTGCAGAGCTGGATGACATTACACTGGGGAGCCCTTACAAAAATGGCTTTAGACAGTCTATAGACTGTCCACAGAATTCTGTCTATAAAGTCTATAGACTTTCTATAAACAAACCTTAGAGAACAGTGTATAGGCAATTCAAATCCTATAGACAGTCTATAGACAAGCTATAGATTTTTGGCCATGCACTTTTTGCAGAGTTTTGTCTATAGAAAGTTTATAGGCTATGAATAGACAAAAAGAAATATCTATAGGAAGGCAATAGAGCCTATTAGAAGTCTATAGACTGTGTATGGACCATTTTTATAAGGGAGGCAGAATACTAGAGCGGCTGATTTTCGTTTCGAAGGAGTAAAGACCGCTATTCTGAAGTGTTAATAGGCCACGCCTTCATATCCTCTGCAGGTGGTAAATTTTTTGATTGATTGCACTCGAGTTTCAGTTTCTGTGTTCGGGTTCCACTTTACACTGACGGTACATAATGCAGATCTCGTGAATCGTGCTCTCCACCAGGTTGGCTTGTAGAAACATTATTGACCTAAAATTTCAATGGGGCGAGATTAGTGTCCCCCCCCCCCCTCTAACAACGAAGGGCGACCTCTCGCACCGAGTATGCAAGTTTGCCTTGTGTTCTTGTCCGGCTCCCTAGCAAGGCCAATTACTGTGAGGGAGCCGGTAGAAGGCCTTTTGGAGGTGGATCTTCCTCACAGTCTCGTAGTATCTGTCCTTCTCTTGATATTTAACCGCAATATAAGCAGTCAGGATCGACGGGTTGTTCGGTAATTTCAGGCTGAAGATTGGGAGTCGTGATTGTCCCAGTTTCGGCTCTACACAGGGCATACACTTTCTTACTATTACCTAGAGGAAAATATGACGCCCCGTCTATTGGAGTTTGCATGCATCTTCCTCAAGACTACCTCAACCACCATGGGCGCACTAAGCATCATGGGACGGAGGGCTACCGACTGCAGAACCATAGCTTTTGGCCAAAAAATAACGCAAAAATAAACGTTGTTTGATAATCCAGAATGCCATAACATTCAATATCCTGTCTATAAATTGCAACAAACGAGCAGAAAAGCATGCGAATGCTAAGTTTGCTCAATATAAGATAGCTTGCTCTCCTATATTGGCCCTGTATTGTACACCACAAAAACTAAGAGTTCGTGCTTAATAAGCGCAATTATAAAAATAAATCTGTTGTCAAAAAAAAATGTTGTTGCTTCAACGCTTTAAGAGGTTTCTCAATCACATTTCGGAAAACCGAAACCTTTTATTGGCGTCGTGTGCTGTTGCCTTTTCGCTATTATGACCTTTGCGCACTACGTTCGCGGCAAAGTCGTCTGCGCGCGGGGCGCGCCATAGACGGATTGGGACATCTTAGTAACGCCGCTCTGTGTTGCCGAAAAAATCCGACTGTCCCGCACCAGGGCCAGGGGAGGAAATAAGTGCAAGGTTGGTTGGTTGGAAGCACAGGTGGGTCCCCGGGAGTCTAATTCCATTGGCTGGATCCACCACACATACTTCCGGAGTCTGAAAAGCCGCGAAAAACACTTGACGGTTATTAACTGGGAGCGGGTGGTCCCCAACCGCCAGTCCGAACCGGACCCCTGAAAGTCGTGGAGGAGCCTGAGGCAGCTGCCCCGGGTTAGGATTCCCTGTCTCCGAGTCGGAGCTATGGCGTCGTTGGGTGGTCGGGCATCCCGTGAGTGGAGCCGCACCATTGGACAACATCGACGCCCTCCCTGTCCTGGCCAGACAGGAGTCGAGCGATGATAAAATGAGGGTCAATATCTCGCTGTCCCCATTCCCATCACATTACCCATAACCCTTCCCTCAGTCCCATTCCCACAACCTATGTCCCACCCCCTCCGCTACGTCCCAGGGGAGATCAGGGGAGTCTCCCCGGGCCCGCTCCCCCGGCTGTGGGTCGCTTAGTAGCATTACCCCATTTTTTTATTTTCCCACCTACGGGTGGCAAAAGCACAACATTGCCTTCGGGCCTTTTCATTTATATTACGATTGGGTTAAGCCTGTGATACTTTAGTGGTACAGGCAGGAGCTTATTGGTTACGTTTTTTTATGGCAGCTCCACCATACTCTTTGTCCCGCACCAGGTAGAATCACCGGCCCATGATGCTTTGAGCGTGTATGATGACTGAGGTGCAGCTCCGCCAGCCTTCCCTCTAGTTAATAGTAAGAGACTATGACGTAGGGGTATAAAGCGGCAGCTTCCAAGTTTTGGAATTGCCCAAGAGGGGTGTCAGGGTTACCTGAAGCGGTTGGCCGGGTGGTGTATGGGCCCCGGGAATCGGCGCTGGGGCGACAGGTAGGCGGCCAGCGGCGCGATGGCCTTGGCGTTGTTGCTCGGGTTGTTTGCGAACTTGACGGTGATGGGCTCGGTGGCGCCGCCGTCGGCCGGCACGCTGTTGTGCAGGTGCTTGATGGCGCGCTCGGCCTCCACGCGCTGGTCGAAGCGCACGAAGCCCACGCCCTTGGACAGACCGGTGATGTTGTCGCAGAGGATGCGCGAAGTTATGATGCGGCCATAGGGAGAGAAGAGCCCTTCCAAATCCTGCTGAGTCATGGACTTGGGCAGTCCGCTGACGTACAGGTTGGCACCCTTAATAGCCTCACTACTAGGGCGGGCATACGACACCTGCGTCACGGACAACAAAGAGAGAGAACAATACTGTCATCACCCGAAAAGAGAATGCGAGTTCACTTCTTGCAAAATAATTCCACAGCACTGCACAGTCTTGAACGGCGTGCTAGTTCCTAGATCCAGAGTAACAACTGCGACATGCAAAAATGTTTTACTTTCAACTAGACAAGCCTTGACTAGCCAGAATCATTTTTGCAGTGTATGAAGGCTATGGATATAGGTACAAAGAAGGTGGAATATAGGCGCCACAGAGAGTGCTTGAACGTCAGAGAGGAAGATGAGATTAGAAACATTGATCAGGGGATATGGGTCGCTGCATCTGGCACTCTAGACTGCGTTAAAGGAGTATGGACACCTAACTTTTCGGCGCGTGTCTTCCTGTTTGGAATGATGCGTAAGCCATTGTTATACGTGGATTACCATCTCGGCAGCAGTGGCAGCGTGTGGACGCTTTTCTAAACGCAACACTGCTTTTCGCAGCTCCGTTTCTCCCGCAATCCTGTTGCCTGGCCTGAAGTAGGCGTCTACTTGGGCTTCAATCATCGTAGCAGTGGCACGTGTTTGCGGAAACCAGCGATAAACTGCAACCAGAGCGGCGCTGCAGGCTACCGGCTGCAAGGATAAAAGCTGGACTCGTGAACCACACGGCACTCGGCAGCAGTGGCAGCATGTGGACGCTTTTCTAAACGCAACACTGCTTTTCGCAGCTCCGTTTCTCCCGCAATCCTGTTGCCTGGCCTGAAGTAGGCGTCTACTTGGGCTTCAATCATCGTAGCAGTGGCACGTGTTTGCGGAAACCAGCGATAAACTGCAACCAGAGCGGCGCTGCAGGCTACCGGCTGCAAGGATAAAAGCTGGACTCGTGAACCACACGGCACTCGGCAGCAGTGGCAGCATGTGGACGCTTTTCTAAACGCAACACTGCTTTTCGCAGCTCCGTTTCTCCCGCAATCCTGTTGCCTGGCCTGAAGTAGGCGTCTACTTGGGCTTCAATCATCGTAGCAGTGGCACGTGTTTGCGGAAACCAGCGATAAACTGCAACCAGAGCGGCGCTGCAGGCTACCGGCTGCAAGGATAAAAGCTGGACTCGTGAACCACACGGCACTCGGCAGCAGTGGCAGCATGTGGACGCTTTTCTAAACGCAACACTGCTTTTCGCAGGTTAGTAGCGTTTCTTTTACGCCTTTGTAGCTGTAAATTTGCTGTCGCTGCCCTGCTGCCAACTTGTAAAACCTGTGTATTTTGGTTGTTGCTTGCTTCTTGAATTGGTCGTTGCTGCTTCTTGAAGTCCCAATGTCGGGAAACAATACTTGCCTTTCCTGTAATGAGGCTGTTGGCCCCAAAGAGGCGTTTATGTCTTGTGTGGAATGTACCCAATCTTACCATATTGGAAACTGTGCTGGTCTCACAGAAAAGCAATTTAAAAACCGAAGCGCGTCATCAAAGCAAAAATGGACATGTCCCAGTTGTAAAGCAGCTAAGCAGAAAGATGAAAATCAGAGTGATAGAGTAACTCGGGAAGAGTTTGCTGGATTGCGGTCCCTATTGATCAGCATGAATGAAAAGCTCGATGGGCTGGTGCCCCTAAAAGAGACGGTTTCTAACATCGAAAAAAGTATTGAAGTAATGTCTGACAAGTATGATGAACTGCTGAAACGTCTTGCTGTACAAGAAAGTGACACAAAAAATGTGAAAGAAAGGGTAGAGAAGCTTGAGCAAAAGGCTCGATGTAGCGAGACGAAGACTGAAAAGCTAGTCACTGAAATCAATGAACTTGAATGGAGAAGCCGTCAGTTAAACTTGGAATTTCATGGAATTCAGGTTACTCCGAACGAAGACTTGTTGATGAAAGTGAACAGCGTGGCAGGTTTGTTAGAAGTCCCCGAACTGAGCAAACTGGATGTTGATGCTATTCATCGCCTTCCGGCGAAAGCAGGCAAGGTCCCAGGAATAATCGTTCGATATGCCCGACAAGCCACCAGGGATAAATGGTTGGAAAATAGGCGGAAACTTAGAAACAATGAGAGCAGTACTTTTATACTAGAGAATATGACAACCCGATGCCGGCAACTGTTTCTAACAGCGAAAGAGTTCGCAAAGAAAAAGGGCTACAAATATGTATGGTTCAGAAATGGCAAGATTTATCTGCGTAAGGCAGACGGTGATTCTTCTGTCATTGTGCGCAGTGAACGTGACCTTCCGACATGATCTATCTGAACAGTCAATCTTGATCATATTGCTTCTTTTAATATTTTATGTGTGAATCAACACGTCACAACTTTCTTCTGCCACATGAATTGAATGCTGTTGTCTCGGGCTATCAAATAAGCGCTTTGAAATGCCTTCACTTAAATGTTCGTTCCCTTTGTAACAAAGAAGATTCTGTCAAGCATTTTATTTCGAGTTTTTCATTTCAGTTTGATGTGATAATGCTCACTGAAACGTGGTGTAAAAATGATCATTGTCACTTCGGGTTTACACCTTATCAGTCATTCTCCTTAAATCGCCCAAATCGTCGTGGCGGAGGCGTAATGATGCTACTAAAGGAAGGGATGCAATGTGAACTGCTTTCTCGTTTCTCTGTTTCTTGCTGTGATTACGAGGTTTTGACTGCGAAAGTGAACAATTCTGTTTTCTCTGTATGTTATCGCCCGCCCGATGGAAATGTTGAAAACTTTTTTGCGTTCTACGAAGAGTTCTTATCGTTTATTTCTGAGGCTGGTTACTTTGTTCTATCTGCTGGCGACTTTAATATTGATTTGTTAGGAGATTCAGCAGCCAAAACCACTATGAATATGCTCATTACTTCAAACGGGTGCTCAAACCAAATCAGTTTGCCTACTAGGATCACAGAACATAGCGAAACTTTGTTAGACCTAATTATTACTAACTCGGTCAGTGAAAATAACATTGCGGGTGTGATGACCTGCGACTTGAGTGACCACCTTCCCACCTTCATAATATTAGATAGACACAATCATCATAGTAAAAAACAATTTATAAATGTTCAAATAATAAATCCTACTCGCCTAGATGCCTTCAGGAATGACGTGCTATATTCTGATTTCGAATATCTTCTTGCGATTAATTGCGCTGACAAGGCGTATAACATGTTCGTTGATCACATCGCTGAAATATATAAACGGCATTTTCCGCTTAAGCAACTGAAACTTGGTAGGAAAATACGCAAGCCTTGGATCACGCCAGAGCTCATTAAAAAGATCAATGAGAAGAATACTATGTACCATCAGTTTATAAAAACTAAAAATCCCCCAAAACTTAAGGAGTTTAAGATATACCGAAATCAGCTAAATAAAGAAATAAAGTTAAGCAGACAAAACTATTTTCATGCGGAACTTGACGCCTGCTCTCGTAAGCCTGATCTTTTGTGGAAAAAGTTGAACACTGTTTTAAATCGCAGTAACTCGTCCCCAAAAACAGATAAACTTAAAATCGGTGAAGTCGAGATATCCGGTTGCGCCCTGGCAAACTTATTTAATAACTATTTTGTGCAGTGTGGTGATTATTTTCCAGTGTCTGAATTTTCAAGATTCATGCCCCCTAGTAACCAATCTACTTTCTTTCTTGAGGCCGTTAGCGAAGAACAAGTTCGGTCTGTTTTTATGTCTCTTCAAAACAGCTCTAGTTGTGACGTTGAAGGTATGCAAATTCGACCGCTTAAACATATTATGGATCTTATCGCACCGACTCTTACCCATATATTTAATCTTTGTTTTTCAAGTGCCGTTTTCCCACAAAGAATGCAGGTGGCTAAGGTTACGGTATTGTTCAAGAAAGGTGATCGAAATGACATCAAGAATTATCGCCCTATCTCAGTGTTGCCAATATTTTCAAAGGGTTTAGAAAAGATTATTCATGAGCGCCTTTCAATTTTTTTTCAGAAATATGACCTTTTAACCCCTGCTCAATTTGGATTTAGAAAGCATAGGTCCACGGAGCTAGCCTTGATAGAACAAAAAGAGTTGATTTTATCACAATTTTCAAGTAAGATGGTTGTACTGGGCCTCTACATTGATTTCACGAAAGCATTTGACTGCATTGTTCATTCCATTTTACTCAAAAAACTTGAATTGTATGGAGTGCGTGGCCATTGCTGGAATCTTATAAAATCTTACCTTGGCTATCGGCGGCAGTATGTTCAAATAGGTGAGCACTGTTCCGACCAAAAACCGATTGCAAGAGGAGTGCCTCAAGGCAGCATTCTTGGACCTTTTCTTTTTAATATCTACATAAATGATCTGGTAAATACATGCGCTGAAGCCAAATATATATTGTACGCCGACGATGCCAGCATATTTTTTTCCGCTACAGACTGTGAGCAAATCAGCTATATAGCAAACTCCGCCCTTGTAAAACTTCTGGAATGGTCTGTAGCAAATCAGTTAGAAGTTAACACCAATAAAACTAAGGCTGTGCTATTTAGACCGAAATCAAAGCAGGTAAATATGAACGTAGATCTTATCTATGGCACCAGAAAAATAGAAATAGTAAGTAGTATTAAAATTCTTGGGGTCACGTTTTCGCAAAGTATGCTGTGGGATATTCATGTAGATTCTGTTTGCACTAAATTGTCAAGTGTCGTTGGTATTTTATCCAGATGTAGGTCTATATTACCTTTCAGCGTAAAAAAGCTGATATATAATTCTCTTTTTTACTCTCACCTCTCTTACTGCTTTTTGGTATGGGGATCTACCACAGTAACAAACTTAACAAAGGTGTACGTCCTACAAAAAAAGATAATTAGGCTTATTTTTGATGTCCCCTACAATTCTCATACACATGCTCTGTTCATTAAAGCAGATATAATGCCTGTCTGGAAATTGTTTAGCTATAGACTAACTGTTGCCTTTAAGTACGAATTAAAAGAAAATCGAAACTTCTTTCGCAACCTAGCCAAGCTAGAAATAAAGCCTACATCCTACACTATACGTCAGTCTGAATACTGGAAGGTGGTCACTCCCCGTGCTAACTATTCTATGGGTACACTATCGTACATTTTGCCTAAACTTCTTAATGATCTGAATAAATGTGGAATTGATTTAGGTCGCACTACAGTTCGTGAACTGCGCCACGTGATATGTCATGTTTTTGAACAATTCTAATATTGATTTCCTTGTGATACATTAAATCGAATCAATTTTGCGTTTCTGCATGTTTGTATTCCTGTATGTTTCATGTATGCTCCTGTACTGCCTTGTAGAGGGGACCGTGGGCTCTAGTCAAGCTGTTCAGCAGCTTTTACCCACGGCCCCTCCATCGTTTTGATGGAAATAAAGCTATTATTATTATTATTATTATTATATTCTCCTACGACCGATAAATAATGTATAATAGAATTTATTTCTCGTGCTGTTCCGGTTTTGGTTTCAACAGCCGAATGAGGACTGTGACGTCAACGTGTGCTTACAGGTCACCTCAGACATAGAAAAACTGAAATATAATCGCTGCTTCTACATTCGTTGTCTTTCCGGTACTTGAGGAAGGCTGACTTCAGCGCTGCAGTAAATAAGAACTACGAAGCAGCGATTATACGGAAGTTTTTCTATGCCTCACGTGACAGAAAAACACTCACTGGCGTCACAGCCATTGTTGGGCAGTTGAAACCGAAACAGCATGACAAAAAAAAATTTCGATTATAAGTTAATTAGGGGTCATAGGCGAATATCGCACGGCCATTCATGCGTAGTAGTTTTCCGCACCATTGTACAGAAGAAAACATGCAATCAAAATTCGGTGTCTATATTTCTTTAACTAGAGGTGAATATCAAAGACCTTTGTTCTACAGTCGACGTAGCTGGGTTCATGATTTGGATGACAAGTACAGAGACTGTCACAAGGCAAGGCCAGTTTTACAGCGAATGTCCAAGGCACGAGCGCCCTCTTGCTGACATGTTCTAGCCCTAAAAGGCAGGGCACAGCTAGGTATCAGCAAACGTGCTACTAGCAACGCAGCGGGTATCAAAGTTCGCGCACATAAATAGACAGTCGTGCTCGGTTAAAACGAAATTAATCGAGAAGGGGGGCGTGCAGAGCAAAAAAGTAATTGGGCTGTTTTCGCCGGTCACGACTGCTTGTTATACACACGCACCCGCTGCAGCAGCGCCGTGCATCTGGTACGGGACATATCGAAGAAAAAAATGAGGAGAAATACGAAGCAGAAACGCGCGGCGAAAAAAGAAATCTCATTAGCACTGCTCGCACCGTGATTGGACGGCGCGAAAAAAACAGGAAGGGGGGGGGGGGGGGTGTCACGCGTAAAAACACGAACAAGACTGTGTACACCGACTCGCGTGTTACACGACCTGCAAGGCAGAGGCAAAATCCAAACACGGAGTCGGACATCGTCGGAAGATGAGAGCGTGGAGCTCTAGAAAGAAAGAAGGAAAGAAAGAAAGGAAGAAAGAAAGAAAGAAAGAAAGAAAGAAAGAAAGAAAGAAAGAAAGAAAGAAAGAAAGAAAGAAAGAAAGAAAGAAAGAGCAGTGGATGCTGGCAACAAAATGCGCGCGACGAATCGCAAGGGACGGCAAGAAATCGGATTACCTGAAAAAGTCATGAAATGTAAAAAAAAAGAACGTGAGTAACGGACGAAAAATGGCGCCCAAAATCAGAGAGGGGGGAAGGGAGGGGGAGAAAAAGCAAAACCAATGACGTAACGACGCCGGCAAAGCGAATTTGGAAGCTAGCGGAATGGTCTCAAATTTTTAATCTTCCTACACAGGGAGGAACGTACAAAGATAAAATTCGCCGGTCGACGACGTATCGGCGTGTAGAGAAGGGAAGAAAAAGGAGCGGAGCAGGAGGGGGTTGAGGGGGGGGGGGGGGGTGCAGGTGTTCTTAAGCGCGCTTTCGAAACGGGGCCCTGTAACGACATCGTGCGCTACATATTGGCTTTGAAGTTATTAGCCGGGGCCCGGGCGCGCGCGCGTGGTGCCGCAGCCCGTGGAGGTACGTATATGCGCTGTTCCGTCGTTGTCGCGCTGTTTTTCGATACACGGCGCCGCGAGGCGGCGTTGACACTAAACATTATTGGTCTTTGGAGTTATTAGATTTGTCCTCGCCTTCCCGTAGCCGTGTATTTGTTGTTTTTTTACTTTTCCTCTGTGTACTTCTTCCTGTCGGTTTGCACTTACGATAATGAGATTTTTTCTTTTTTTTCGGCATGCGGTATTCACACACGGAAGTCCTGAAATGAAAGATTTTTGGTAAACGATGAAAGCATTACTCAGGAGACTGGGTGGCCCGGAAATACTTTCAAAAAGAACGTTCTCTTCACGTGCAGGCAAGTTAAAAATGACTCCACAGAGCAAATTGCTGGGCTAGTTGGCTCATAACGCATTCCTGCGGTGTTGTGTATGCGTGCGCCTCTCTCTTGTCCTGCTTCAGTTTCGCTGCTTCCGCCATCTGTGCGTTAAAAATGACTTTCGGAAAATAGGTACATTTTTATAGCACAGTAGGGCGCCCTTTACATGCTAGGCCCCTTAACATGTATACAGGCACAAAGCGCGCGCTTATTTTCCCCATCGCGCACTTTTCCGGAAAATAACGATAAAAGGAGAGAAGAAATATGGCGACCATATTCCTTCCTGCCTATACTGTCAAGCAGAGGTGGAATTTTACGCATGTTCATGGTTTGTTTTCTAGAGGTATTCAGAGCATTGTTTTGCAAAGAACTACATATACGAGTTAATTTGTAAACCGTAACTAACCTCTATTTAAATCAAAGCCTGGTTGGGGGTTGCAGTGATGGTACGGAGAGTTGCGATTAGCAAATTTACATGGATACAGTGAACGCAGTTGACAAAGAACAGCGATGAACTCAGGTCAGAAGGTAGGGGCCTAGTCCTGCCATGAACGTCATGGTTTAACCCGTGCAGCCTCTTAATTCTCTCTACCCTGCGTGCACAGCTATCCGAGTCTCAATACTCCACTGGCGCATAGAATGCGGTTGCCGCAATGCATGGTTCTATCGGCCAGAGTACCATAGTTTGGCCATAAAGTCGGCTGGCTACTACAAAACATTCGTCGAAGATGCGGCTCTCTGAACTAACGCATAACATTTACCCAAACGGGCCTTACGGCCCTACCTTGGGCACAAAAATAAAATAGGACCCTTTAAACTAAACTCAGCTCTTTTGTTCCTGCCACAGCCTTAAGAATCGACGTTACGCCTGGGAAGGAACCAGACTTGCTTCTTCATATCCACCCTGCTTGGACAGGCTCTTGCGGCGCGCTGGTATTAGAAATTCTCGTCACTTCCCTGCCTAATTTCTTCGACTACTAGCCGACTCTCGACATTTTCTGTAGTGCTCGAATGTCCTCAAGCAGAACTCCATCAGCAATCATTCTCACTGCCCTCCGGCACATTCCAGACTTTGCCCATTTGGCGTCCACAGTATGGACCAGTGTCTGCAGCTGCTTTAAGGTGTAGCTGTCCGCCAGCTAAATTCTACGGACGCTCCAAGCGACCGCACGCGAGGAATAAGGATGCAAAGCACGTGCTACAGGAATGGGAAAAAATATGAATGAAAAGAAGCAGGGTAGCCAACCGGAACGTAAATCGACGAAAATTCAAAACGACATACAGCCTTGATAACCGAGCTCCGAAGAAACACGGAGAGACACGAGAAGTAGCCAACAATGTTAGCCAAGAAATGTTGAAAAATAAGCTTATAGAAACGCAGCCGCTGTGAAACGGAACCTAAGCGCGAAAGCCGCGGCCGTCAGGCGTATTTCGGTGGGGCAAGGAAACGGCAGGCAATCACAAGACCATTACCGCCGGGAGCCAAAGTGACCACAGGCAAGCCACACCGGAAACAGCCTGACACAGTAACTTCCCAGTTTACAGGCATGCAACCCAGCTAACCACCGAAACAACCGTTCCGGTCCCTGCGCCCGCTCTCAGTGACTCACGCGCGCGGAGCCCGAATAATTCAAGACGAAGCAGCAGCGCTCGTCCCCAAAGCCAGCTCGACTGAAGACAGGGAAAACGCACGTCTCGAGGAAGGAAGGCTCCGTGGAGAGATCATGAACGCGCAATCTGCCGCTTCCCCCTAGGGACGAAGGAGGAGAGTCCCGGCGACAACGCGCGCCGTCATCAAGCCTTTCGCGTCGACGCTCGGAAAACAACGGGGGAACGGTCACGCACGCACGTTAGCACAAACACACGCACAAGAGAAGGAGGAGGAGGAAAAGGGCAAGGGGGCGGCGAGTGCATCGGGATGGAGGCCTCCGGGGCAAAGAACGAGGCGAGGCATCAACGAAGCGCCGCTGTCCCCGGGGAACGACCGCGAAAAAGACATTAGGGAGGGCACGCGGGACGGCCGGGAAAAAGGGAGGGGGGGGGTGAAAAACAATCGCAGCAAGCCCTCGCGTGGCCCGCTTTAAAAACTTCCCTCGGCGGGTTGGTTGGGGAGCAGAGTTTTTCGTCCCCTGTGGCAGGGTGTGGAACTTCTCTCCAGCCTCGGAAGGGGGACCGGAAGGAAGGAAATAGGGACGTGGCAAGGCGAAACAAGAGCCGTTATCTCCATTTCTTCCCCATTTCTTCGTCTAGCGCCGTACGCGCGGGGAACCATCCCCAATTGTTCCTCGGAACGGGACAGAAAGGGCAACGACGACGGAAGCTGGAGGAAAAGGAGCCCCGATGAACGGACGGGTGAGGTTTCGAGAACTCATTTCTCGCGCTATCGCCGACTGAAGACGCCGAAATGTGTGTGTTGTACACATAAAGGAAGACGAAGAAAATAACCAGCGATCGTCTGCGTGAGAAAGCTTAGTGGTTCTTTTCTTCCTCCCACTATAGATGCCGAGGGGGTTTGCGACCGCAGAGCTGTGCCGAGGGAGGTCGTTAACAGTTCCACTTTGTTTCTTTAGTTTTCAACACCGTCGAAGAGGCGAATAAAGTGTATTTTCCCCCACCAGTGAACTGGCACAGCGTGGACGACCGGACACCACAGATGTCTTTCTCTCTGTAGATACCCATCCCGTCATTGAGGAGACACCTCCAAGCTAGGTGTCCATTTGCTACTTTCCGTCAGAACGAGTTTTACAGCGTTGTCGCGAAGCACTTGGTACTTTTACTTTGCCACTGCTTTTCTGCGGCTATAAAAAGCGCGCACCTCAAATCGCCGTTCTCCGGTAGATGGTGCCGTCACTTCGAAGCATCACTTCTACAAACACCCATCACGGCTGTGGGCGGAAAACCCATATCTGCGTGACCAAAACGGCTGCCGCAGTGATGACGCCAATTTCTTTCCCAGCTGCACTAGAGAAGTGGCTCTAGAAGTGTTTGAAGAAAGCAATGGAAGCCAGTGTTCACGAATTTTAATTTAGGCGATACTCCCACAATTGGAGGCATAATTTTGAAGAACGAACCTAACTGTTATAAGCACTTTTTTTTTTCTGCAAGGATGCCGCAAAGCTCACTTTGCCGGCACTACCAATAAATAACTTTCCGCTCCTGAATCTGATACACTATTCAGCGCTCATGTAATCCCTCAAATACCGGGCATGCATCGACCCTGACGCTTCTGAAAAGCAAAAGTACTTAGAACTAGCTAATCGTGAAGCCCTCATTTCCCAGCTCGTCTTGCGTGACATGTTTATGCCTACAGTAGACGAAATCACACTTCTCCTAAGGTTCCCGAAACAACACTGTAGTTATTGGAAACACTCTTCCTTAAACGGAAGACTACCCGCAGCGAAGCGTATACGTGTGCAGCGATGATAAATACCAACCGCATTCCGGCCTTCGCGCCGTTCTTCGTGAGCACCAGCGGCTCCGAAGGACCGCTCTTCTTTCTCCGGTTCTACAATCATTGCCGTCCTTTTCGCGCGAGTCCGAAGCGGGGCCTCGCCGTATCTGTCAGCCACATCCGCGCCGACTCGCATCAGCGCCGGTCCCGATGTGGACAAACCATTTAGTCCGCAGCCGGGAACACTTTCGGGCGCGCCGCATCGGTGAAAAGGGGAGATTTCCTCGGTCCGTTCCTTCTTTCCCCATTTGCACATAACCGGAGGCCGCTACAAAGATGGTGTCGCGACATTCGGCGCTAGCGGGCTTTCTTTCTCACTGAGCTAGGACGCAAGCAAGCTGCGACCGCCGGTTCCGCTCGCTTTCGTCTTCTCCTTATCTTGGTGCGGGGCTCGTAGAGCGGTTCCTTTTCGTCGCCCGCTGCTGGACGGACATGACTGGCCGTTGTTCCTTTCAGTGAAATGCTTCCGGCACCGGAGCGACCATCATGCGCCCGATTTTCTATTTCCTTACTTTTTCTTCTTTTAGAGAAACCATTCCGACGACGGCGAAAACAATTTTAGGCAGCCTCTTCAGGGCTGCATCGCCGGCTGACGTTTCGAAAGCAGAAAACAAAGACAGCAGTCAACACATCATGGATGCTGCGTCCGATCGACTATACTATAGCAGAACCACCTACAATATTCCCGCTTACATACAGGGGAACCTTCGGCGCAGGATCTCTTTCCGATCGCCGAGCCGTTACGCATTGCCCAGCGGGTGGAGGACGAAGCTTCGATCACGACCATCGGGATCAGGACTCGCGGAGTTTTCATGGCGTCATCAGCCGTAGTGCATCTTAGGCCACGGTCACGCGTGCGCGTCGCTATAGGCATTATCGTACGCTATCTGAATCCCTGTTCGGCACGAGTTTTCTTTCTTTTTTTGGTTTTCAGAATGCACACTAGATTTTGTCGCGAACCATGTGACGGTTGTGGGGGCTAACTAAGAGGCTAGAAATTAAGAATGGCGCATCGAACTGCGGGAAGGAAGATGACAGGGATAACGTTAAGAGACAGGTACAGAGCAGTCTAAGGAACAAGCACGAGTTAAAGATGTTCTAACTGATACAAGAAGGGAATGCACATGGAGGTGGGACGCAAGGGAGTGGATTCAAGGAGGAGGCACACGTTTTAGGGTGTGGCAAAGGATAAGACGAGAGGATGTGATTCAGAGGCTTGTGGGTATAAGATAAGATATAAGAACGGTGCCTAATTGAGTGTGCATGATGCTTGCTATCCGCTACACTTTACGGGATTGTGGGTATAAGGTTGCCGCAGCTGGCTCAGGACAAAGATAAATGCAGATCGGAGGGAGTGACATCTTGAAGTGGACGCAGTTGGCTAGATGATGGCGAAATGGGTTCCGAGAGACAGTGCTTTCTTGCGCAGTCAAAACACCTCGTCGCCGCCAGGGCAGCACCGGATCCCCGTAGCACAGTGATGGCCCGTCGCTATCTCCAGCTTCACAGAACCTGTGCACGCACGATTAGCGCAGTATTCTTGTCCAGTTCCAAATGTTAGGCAGGAAAAAAAAGCCTTCATCTCAGTTCTTCGGGTTTCTCCCTGCCGATGTTAATTATTCGCTGCTGACACGAATAAGGCTTCATCAAACCGCCCTGCCCTCAACGAAATCACAAACTCCGATTTGTTGGCGTCTTTTTTGGATGGAGTGCCGACCTTTCGCGCGTTTACAGATAAGCGGAGAAAACATTCCTGAAAATCAGGTGCGCGTAGAGGCACACCTGAAGGTTCGACATGGCAATGAGGAAGATGCTAAAAACAGCTATCCATAACGATCTACAAACGAGACCAAGCCTTGTAACTCCGAAGCGGAAGGGGAATATAACGTGGATTCCGTTCGAAGAGATGGAGCTGCACATATTAAGGAACAAGCCAAAGTTGATCATGCCCTAGAAGAAATTGATAGAAACATGTGGGGTTTCGGGCACTACAATGCGACGAACCGGAAAGTGATGATTGCTCAGGTAATATGGAGGGCATAATTTTAAAAAAATGAGCACGCGGGAATAGCATAAATATTGCATTAGAACATTTCCTGGCTAAATGAAGGTCCATATCGAAGGGGGCCTTTCAGAGGAAGAAACACGGCTAATGAAGGCCCTCGACAGCATGGCATCGCGCTTGACGTTGAAGCAGCAAAGGGGGCTTTCATAACACTGCGCGTTGGAATTCACAAAAAAACTTCACAGCTGTTTGAATGATACGCATCTATGTCGTTCACGCTGCACAAGGACTGCGCAACGTTTCATAGATAGGATAGTACACGGATGCACTTCTGCAGATTTTAATGCACCATTTGCTGGCTGTCTTCTAACAGCTCCTGTGGAAGAATAAGTATGGTTACAAGTGTAGCCGGTGAAGGGCCGTAAATGGCCATACGATGTGAAGTAAGCAATGCTTGGGATCAGTTCAGTTACCATGTTACAATGACACGTCGTCACAACAAAGCTAGATAGAAACCTGGGTATGAAAACCGGTCTCTTTCCTATCTTTCTAGCTTTCCTGTGTGCGTCTTTCTGGCTTGTCTATTTTCCGAATACAATGCACCAACTAGCCCAACAACGTGTGTCACTCAAGATAGGTACGGTCGCAGAACAGACCTACAAAATCAATGCCAGTCCCTATAGGCTGCCTGTGAAAACAGGGGAGAACATCGTTCGTGGCAACCATTCGAACTGCAAGGTTCCGACGAGACTCTCAGAATCAATCTATCTGTTTCCCCAGAGATGCGTCATCGTGTGCCACGTGTCAGGAAAGCTGAGAAAAAAAAACCGTGACAGCGCGCATTTCCTCAAAAGGAATTCAGCGCAAGGCGAGCGAAAACTGCCGCGACACCTGTCACGGCGTATCCCACCGTCTCCGGGTCGGCGTTTTATTAAACGGGCAGTCGCGATTAGGCCCGAAGGCTGGGAAGCAGCGACACACTGCGAAGCAGAGAGCGCTGCCCACACGGCCAGCCCACGATGACATTAGCGTGACAGCGTCACGAGCCACGTCCGCACCTCCCCCTCTCCGGGGAGCGCGTAGTTACGCAAGGACAGCTAGCGGCGGCAGCCTGCAGAAGCGTGCCCGAAGGACAAAGGGAAGCGGAGATGGGAGAGGAGAGAATCCGT
This sequence comes from Amblyomma americanum, assembly GCF_052857255.1. Taxonomy (NCBI): domain Eukaryota; kingdom Metazoa; phylum Arthropoda; class Arachnida; order Ixodida; family Ixodidae; genus Amblyomma; species Amblyomma americanum. Next base: position 63,955,103 of record NC_135507.1, on the reverse strand, counting down.
CCCTGGGATTCGGGAAAGAGGGATCGCTCTCGGGAGTTGAAAAGAGGAAGGGAGGAGTAGAGAGGGGCGCCCCTCCTCGGGTTCGGTGTGCAGTAAAGCGGCGCAAGACGCCACGTGCTCTGGAGCAGCCCGAGCGCGCCTGCCGCAGTTCACGAGGCGGAGCGACGACACGAGCCGAGAGAGGCTTCGCTGTACGGGGCACGGCTGCAACGTCGGCGGCGACGCCCGCGGGAGTGGGGGAGGAGGAGGTAACATAAAAATGGGGATAAAAGGGGGCGCAGGCAGGATAACTGCAAAACACAAGACAGGGGAAAAAAGGGGGAGTGCCCATAGGAGGAGAATGTGGGTAATAAGAGAAAAGAAAATGAACAGAATACGAAAAGATACCGGCGCAGGACGAGAGAGAGAGAAGGATAGCGTCTGTAGAGAGGAAAAGAAGAGAGAGACCGAGGGGAAAGAGGAAGTACAGCGGAGGGAAAGGAGAAAAACGTTTCCATGGCGACGCATCGATTAGGGAAGAAGGAACCGCGCGGCTAGACTGCGACGGCGGCTAGCGCCGGGAAAGCTGGCGGCAATGCGCGCCGCGTGTCTTTTCGAGGTTCCTGGCGGCGGGACTGGTGGCGGGAGCTTACGCTCTTTCCTTTTTGATGCCCCGCGCACACTTGGGCTTCTCTTGTTTAGTTTTTTTTTCTTTCTGCCCAATTCCGCGCGCGTTATAACCGCGTCGGCCCTTCACTCAATTTTCTCCACGTTGTCGAGGCTCGCCATTTTTCTTCCCTGCAGTTCCTTTTGTCGTTAGCGAAGCGCGCGTCTCCGGTGCCGGGGAAATTTCCTTTTTTTTCCAAGTCTTAATACCAGAATGCACTTTTTATTGCTCTTCAGCCAACCTCCTCCTTCCGTCTTCATTTTTCGAGCACGAAAAACGCTTCAACCGAGACAGAAACACGCGTGGGTGCGTTTCCTTCCCGAATAGGGAACGGCTCTCCCTTCTCCGTTCTTGCTCGCTGTAGCGGCTTCCGGCCCATCGCTATCGACTGAAACCGTTTTCATGAGCACGTGCCGATAAAAAGCAGGAGCGCCTTCGCCTTGTAAGCGGAGAAAGCAGGCAAGAAGAGGTAGAAAATTACATACGAAGCTTGAAACTTGAATCGCTCGCGTGCCCTTTCAAAATCTGAGCCGGCCGTGCGCCCGGAAAGCATCTGCTGCGCACAACTACCGCAGCTTCGGTCGTAAACAAACCCCGCTAAATTCTCGAAATGCTCGGACGGGGGCCATCAACGACGATATATGCTCAGAAACCATCCACGACGGCTGTAGTAAGGAAGCTTTGCTTGCGCAGGAAGCACGCGTTGAACGTCGCGGGAAGATCATTGCAAAGTGGATTCACTTTGTTCCCTTTTCGAACGGAATGCGGGGAATATAAAGCGAGACTGAAAATAACCTCGAGTGAATTACCGTTCAGAGCGGATTTCCTGTTTTGCTGCTGCGATAGATGTCGCCTTCTACCGCCGGGATCTGGCCTACAAAGTTCTGAATCACTCTGGCAGGCTGGCAAATGTAACGAAAGTTTGTAATACACACGCATCTTTTCTTACCTTATGCGACACATCTGGTCAGCCGCGCTCGAACTGTAAAACGGTTGAAGCGTATTTAGTCCGCCTATTTGGTCGGACGAGACGCGGATTATGGTTGCCGCAGTAGTTCAGCGTTATTAAAACGTTCGGCTGTCCAGCATCGGATTTTAGGTTCGATCACAGGTACGGTGGAAGCGTTTTCCTGACCGCAAAAAAGTGCTAAGAGTGCGACAGACGTACTCAACCAGTAGTGTGCCACAGAGCAAAATGAATTCCACCGAAGCGTATTATACTGGAAACTTACTGCAGGCAAAATGTCCGCACGTGTACTGAAATCGCAACGGCTGTTAAAGTACAACACGCGGCTGAGAATAGTCCAAAGCTCCCCTAAGCGCGTCGCGGTTCCTAGCTCAGAGGTAGCATTGATGCGCAGAGCCTCCATTAGCCAATAACAGTAACCAGGCACGAATCGAAAAAAGCTGAGCAACGTCGCAAGCCATCACACGCAGCGTGCAATATCGTTATGTTGCGCACCATGCTCGATACCGGTGGAAGGACCATTTAGTAAGCCGCAGGAAGCACAGCACAGTATACAATGAGACCGATCATCAAAACCGAATCAGTGCTGCTTATTCCGTTAGCCGAAGTACCTCAGATAATGCACGAAATTGCAAACTAAACAGAAAAGAAATTTAAGAAAGACGATGCCTCGGAAAAAACTAATAAAAATTATAATTGGTTCATGGGGGAAAGGAAATGACACAGTATCTCTCATATATCTTTGGACACCTGAACCGCGCCGTAAGGGAAGGGATAAAGGAGGGAGTGAAAGAAGAAAGGAAGAAAGAGGTGCCGCAGTGGAGGGCTCCGGAATAATTTCGACCACCTGGGGATCTTTTCAGAATTACTTTTCGTCAGATGGTCACCAGACAGGCAGCAGTAACACAAACGCAATGACTTATTCACTTTTTCATCTTTCCTGAACTGCTCGAAGGCCTCAGAAAAAACAACTAGACATATTTCGCGGTGTTGCCACGTAGGGCAGGAATCAAATACTCGACATCGTTCGAGCGAAATGTATACATGCCGCCAACGATCGCAGATTCCTGTCCCTCCCTGACACGACGAGCAAATACTCGCCGGGCACAAAGTACGCCCGGAGAAATAAACAGCGACCACGGCAGGCAGGTCGAATCCCTAATGGACAGGAGAACGACCGCAGAGAAAAGGAAGGGATGACAGCGGCGCCCCAGGAGAAACAACGACAAAGTTGCGCCCCCGCGGCCGTCCAAGCCAGCCTATGCGGGCCACGCGCCTGCACGTGCTAAACAAAGGACCGAGAGCCCGAGAACGCTGCGAGGGGCAGTGGGGGAAAAGTGGGTGCCCGCAACCAGCCAGTAATGAGCCCGAAGGAAAGACACAGAAAAGGGGCTCCGAAGAAAAGGAAAAGGAATGCTGGTTTTTCTCTACAAGAAAAAAAAAAGCGCAAGAAGAGGGAGGAAAGGAGACGAAAAGAAGCGACGATTCGGGGCTCCGGCGAAGAGATTCCCGCCAGGACGCGGGGGACCGAGGGAAAGAAGAAAGCCGCAGCCGGGAAAGAAAACGCGGGAATGATCCCCAAATAGGGATGCCAGGCAGGAGAAAGGGGGGAAAAAGGCACGGTCGGTAAGAAGCTTGAATAAGACCGGGTGCTCCGAAATGACCAGGCAGAGAGAGAGAGAGAAGGAAAACTCGAGAGAAAAAAAAGGCGGCCGCCTCCGATCACGTGAGCGAATGCCAGTGACAAATGGGGAATCCAGCCACCGGGTTGGCCGCGGCAGGGGCTTGTGTAATGGTCTGGAGAAAGGAATGACGCCTGTCCCGACAAAGGGATGAACGCCGCCTGGTATATACCGCTGCTTGCGAAAGAAGAACGCGAAAGAAGAACGGAAAGAATAAAGGCGCGAGGAAAAGGGCAAAAAAGGGAAGAACGGAAACGAGAAAAAAAGGCCAACGAAGTGTCTTTCTGCGCTGCCATCGCCGCCGTCCTGCCCATCTCTTTTCCCCAATTCGGGATCTGTCGCTCTCGATCCTGGGTTGTCCAAGTGCCGGCCTTTTGTCTCCGGGCCAGTCTTCCCTTTCGCCCCTGGCCATTAGGTATTAAGCTGGGCGTTTTCCGGCCCGCCGTTGTTCCGCCCTTTGCTGGCCCCACCGCAGGGCAGCAGCAAGAAAAGGAACCCCCCTACATGCTGCGTGGACGCGAGGACGTCTCAGGGAACAATGAACAGCCTCCCCGCCTCCGTCCCCCAATCAACACAAGAACCGGCTTCCACGCCGCCACTGACCAGGCGGCAGAAACAACGGTCTTATAAGAGTCCTAGAATTTCGACGATTACGAAGTACGAGCAGGCAATAGTAACCGGAGACCCCACACGAATCCAACTACACACTACCCAAGTATGAAGCCTAAGCGGCTAGCGTTACGGGTAGCTACTCTCGTCAGCTGGAATTAATAAAGAAAATGACTCAGTATAAAGGCCGTTGCTGGTTTACTATACGGCCCTTTAGACCGTCCTTCAATTCCAAGCCTCTTGCTTGTGCTTGTGCGAACCCCTCGCTCTACCCTATAGGCAGACAAACAATCCGTCAGCACCGCTAGTGTAGTCTCAAACAACGTCCCCTCATCTCAAGTCGCGACAAGAACTCATGACTAATGTCCATCTACGCGGCACCGAAATGGCTTTCGATTACAATCCGCACGAGCAATCATCTATCGACGATAGACCCATCCATCATCCTCCCTTACCCAGCAATGGGATAGCTTGCTAACCAGCCCCGCCCGGGAAGACCAGCTCGTCCTGATCTCCAGGGACCAGGCGGCTAGGGAAGCATACGGGTCTCGTGAAGAGGGAGCCAATTTCATCGACGGCGTCTAAGAGGACGTCGTAATTAGCTCGGCTCAATAAAGTTGTTTTTTTCTCTCTGTCTCTTACTTCAAAGTAAGTCAATACCTTATATCGTGGTTTAAAACATAAAATCAGCAAAATTAGCATTGTTTTGAAATTTAATGAAAAGCGTTCTTTTAAAAAGGGAACTTCTCTGGATCTTCTTAAGCAGCCCACGCAGGTCATTCTGTGCGGCAGCGAATGGGCCAATCAGTGCAGTTGACACTGGTCACGCTGACGGGATAATAACAGGCACCAGAGGGCCAGCATAGAAATTCATTCAGATAGTGATATGTCTTCTACGCTTCTTTCAGGCCCAGATCTGTGTTTCTCATTAGGGTGGAATGTGCGCCACTTAGGCCGCTCTTCCTGGCTCTTTATCTCGTACTATCGCGGGAAAAAGTAACAGACCCCGCCACCCCTTCCTCCTCCAGCTTCCGGTTGCTGCCAACCTGCGTGGGCGGCGCCACCTGACAAAGCACTTCTGGTGCCAAGACAGGCGCCAAGAAGACAGGTGCCAAGAAGGGCGCTGTGGGCCCTTGCCGAAACCAGAAGTATACTTTGTCAGGTGGCGCCGTCCACGCAGAGTGGAACGGGTCGGAACTTGGAGGGGTGTCTTACTTTTCCCCATGACAGTACATGCAGCAGGTACGGGACCTTCTCCAGAAGGAATTGCATGCAGAGACGAGGGACACGGAGGGAGTGCGCTACCTCGGGTGTCATGTAGTTCATTTTTCCTCGTTCGTGCGCTATATTCATTCTCAAGAATGCAAATCGACAAAGAGCCTAATTAACCGTTCTATGCAGATATGGATTAACCCAAAGGATTGAAGAGACAGGGGAGAGGCTCGAACAGCCGCCGACTCACCTTTATGGTCTTGTTCTGTAATCGCAGTCCGTTCAGCGTGTTGATTGCTTTCTCGGCGTCCTCCGGACGGACGTAGTTCACGAAGCCATAGCCTAGGCTCTGACCTGCGAACAACAGCCACCGGTGGCGAGCGTAAGCCCCGGGAGCACAATCGCCCGCCTCCGCGCGGCTGGGCATCACAAAGCACAAATTTCGGACTAGCCCACAACGCAGAAGAGCAAGTTGCACCGCGCAGAGTAAGAAAGGCAATCGTTTCACCTCGAAACTCGCGTCTCCTTGATTTTTTACTTTTACGGGTCGCGATTGCATCGCCTTACATGGCGCAAATGTTAAAGCACTTGTCGTTAGAGAAGTTAATTACTGCTTAACACATTCGCTGCTATATTTCAAGACGAAAAGCAGTACCTGTGTCGTGCCGGTCTATTTTTTTTTCCCGGTGAGAAACGCAGCCACAAGCAAAGTTGTCTTCGGTTAGCGAAATCGTTCATCGTGCAACGGTATTCGCAATGCTGTTCAGGGACTTTTGGGATTCCCAGACTGCGCAGCTAGCGCTTGGCGCTTTAAAGGCACCAATCAGCACGAGAAACTATGAAAGCCGTTCAGACATTAATGTGATTGGACAGCGAACGAGTGTCCGCAATTAGCGAACGTGCGAAGCACGAAAGCGTTCTAGCGCCTTAGCAAATCCACGCGCCCCACTGACTGCGGCCGCTTTCATGGCTTAGCTGTAAACACGTTTCGCAAACGTGCTTGAGCGTAGACATCGGCAACAATTCGCTCTATGCTTGCGTAATAGGAGCCTTAAAAACAGAACGCGCTGCACTTGGAAATGCAACAACTAATGCACGGCACAGAAGATATGGCGGTCACGTTAGCGACTCGAGACGCGCGAAATAAAAGCCGCGTGGCGCGCAGCGTGGCAAAATAAATGAGCAAATCAATTAAAAACAGATCCACAGAATAATAATCAAAAACAAATCAACCGTAAAAAACAGAAAACTACATACGGATGGGTGGTGAGGTGCCTTCTTCTAGAGAAACCGGAACCAAGCAGAACCGAATCGGGACAGGTTTCGAAAATGGCGGGATCCGGATACGGAAGCGGGGGGGGGGGGGGGGGGGGGGAAAGAGTTCCGTGTTCCAGGAAAGCAGGGCCGGGGAGTTTTTGAGGAGGGATTGAACGAAAAGCAATGTATAAAGAATAGAAAAATAAAATCACAGTGAGTGGCAAGGGTGCGACGAGGGACACGGAAAGGAAAGAAAAGAAAACAAACGTTAAAAAAAGAGGGGGAGGGTGGAGGAAGCAGGATGAGGATATAAAAGCAATTAAGCAATTGCGGTGGGCGACAAGCAGAGGTGCAGTTGTGAGTGGAAGTGTGAAGGTCACATCCAGCATTGCAACCAATGTTCGGCGTGTGCGGAGAGGAACAATAATTAATGTTTAAAAAGGGTAGGATTGTTGCACGAAACATCGGAGTCGCGTCAGAACAAAAGTAAAACAAGAAAACGAGATTGAAGGAATGTAAAAAAATAGATAGGAGGAGGTCAGTGTTGGGACCGGTGCAAAACAAAAAGAAAATCAATGGTGTCGTGAGCAAGATATCGCGTGCAAGAAGTTGGACAAAGCGGGCCGAAAGTGTTTACAACACAGTGCGGTGTAGACAGGAAGCGGGTGGAGAGTTGTGCGCATTAATGCAAAGTTTGGGATACGGGGGGGAAGTAAGGTAATGGGGGGACGGGGGAGGTCGGGAAAAGAACAAAAGGAGAAATTAGAACATCGCAAAAGAGGCAAAAAAAATTTCACTGCAACACTACGGCACAAAAACAAAGTCACAAATGAAACATACACGAAGCAAACAATAAACAAAAAGTACAAATGCGTTATACTAGACCTCAAACGAACCATTCTGCGCAGACTTTGCTTTTGCGAGTGTTTAAAAAGTGTTCCAGGCATAAATATCGAAAGACCAAGACTTGCTTCCCATAAAGAGAATCCAAGCAAAGCAGACACAGACAACGAAATGAAAAAATTGGCAGGGACCAGTTGCTATCACGCAACTAATTAGTACACCGTCCCTCGCTCGTCGAGAAAATTGTTCCGCTAGCTACGATAGCCGTGACGCCGCACATAGCTCGTCCAGTAATAAAACAGCGTCTGCATAAAGCATGAAGTGGCCACTCTTATCGCAGGAGGCATTCTTCTTAAACCGTTACAAGGAACTTTTCGTAGTCGTTCTTTCATTTCCAGCTAATGAATTATGCACCGAATACTTACCCACACGGCCACGTTCCTACATTAGCGTAGATTCAATCAGAGACCATAACAATGTTAAGAACAACGTCCGTGCTCTGACGCATTAATAAACCTATTTAGGCTGCACTATCCTCTGACAACGCAAGAAATATAAGTGACCCGAGAAGTGGACGTAGCTTCCCTGTGGACACGCACCATTAGCAGTAAGCTAACTACACTCTGTGCAAGCAGGCGCATCCGACTTTGTTCGGAAGTTCATTAATCTATAGTTTCGCATGATAGCGTACTATCGCGCTCATTATGAGCTGCAACACAGAACTGTGGCTGGGGGTCGGTTCTTGGAGAATTGTCACCGCAGCGGTTTATTTACCATAAAGCGGAATCTTCAGTCGATTCGCTCCAGACGCGTTGCGAGTGATATTGAGCGCTATGCATACGGGCAACAGGACAGGAGGGGCGAAGGTACGATGAAAAAAAAAAAAAGAACGATCAGTCGTTCATAAGCCACGCCATACTCGTGCTCCCGTTCCACTGTTCCATAAGATACCCCGCGCGCCTCCTCATTTCTACAGAGCCGCTTCCCGGATACAGTAAGGGGAAGAGCCGACAGCGACAACTACGCCAATCCAAAGCAGGGCTCCACTGCAGAATCCCTATCAGTCGTGTCACAAACTATTCGCCATAACATTTACCCACCCACGACGAGAGGCCAGAGTGGCAACATTAAGACGCACTGTACCAACGAATGGCAATACGGCGCGCGTAGCTGACATCGTTGTTCTGCAAGACGAGTTCCGAGACCATATCCACAAAAAGCACCGTATCCTCACCAAACAAGCTGAAAACGATGACGACAGAGACCCCCAATGTTTGTATATCGGTTTATGGGGGTTTAACCTCCCAAAGCGACTCAAGCTATGAGTGAATCCGTAGTGAAGGGCTCCGGGAATTTCGACCACCTGCGGTTCTTTAACGAACACTAACATCGCACAACACACGGGCCTCAAGAATTTCGCCTCCATCGAAATTCGACCGCCTCGGCCGGGATCGAACCCGCGTCTTTCGGGTCCGCAGGCTCTTGCCCGTATTCGTCTTCGCGCTTTGTGAATGAAAGCATGGAATACCAACTTGTCCAGCAACTGATTATAAAACGAGGCTCGGTGCTAAAAAGCGCAGTGTGGGCTGGCAGTGCACTCCGCCTCGTTCTTGCCGTGCAGTGGGTTCGTGCACCGAGCGTCGGTATAAAATTTACCGTCGTTTTGGCTTAATTCGGGCGCTGCGGCCTTCAACAGGTTTTTTTTTTCTGAATAAAAGAGTATCAAAGGACATCTGTATCGAGGACGCTATTGCACGGAACCTCCCTTCAGCAATGTTCTCACGCCTGAAAGGGGCTGGCTGGCATCATCCCGCAACCCGTTTACGACGTCATTGCACGAAACTATACCTCAAGCTACAGGGATCTTATAGTTACGTCCAGTAAACGAATGATATAGAGGTAGGGAATTACACAGATATTCCTTATTTCCAAGGTGCAGCAGCGCCTGTGAAACGTTTTAACACTGACTTCAGTATCGCCCACTGACGATTTCGATGTTCTTTATTTGCTTTTCTGTCACAAATTTGAACGTCTCCGTGTTTTGAAGCTTATATTACGCTTCGCCGCTTTATGGCAGACAGTTATCTCTTGAGAGAATCATAAACTCGCGTATTCCCAAGGCATCGAAGGTTGTTGCTCAAATGTTTAGTGGAACCCTGCAAGGTGCAGTAGATTTGAAATTAGGGAATAATTACAGACTGGCGTCCACCCAAGCGTAGCCATACAGCTACTAAGGAAAGCTATACAGCTTTCTCAGAAACTTCGCAGTTAAAGAAAAATTCGTCCTGGTCCGGGGTTCGAACCAAGGACCACCACTTCACTGGAGCGGTCGCTCTACCAACTGAGCAAACCGGGACGGTAAGCTTATGGAAGGGCGAGACCGAATCGATCAATAACTGAAGGTGATCAATAATTGATCAGTATTCGAAGGTTGACTTTACAAACCAGTAACAAGAACTGAAGCTGTCGCTCACACAGGCTCGCAAAGTAGCGCACGTTCATAAAGCAGAAAAATAGCGCCGCGACAGCTTGCTTGGTTCAAAAACACCGGGCGACTGAATAGCTTCCCTAATCAGTGGGTGCATCCCGGGGCGACAATACCGAAACTCGATCCGCGGTGGGAAAGGAGGAGAGATGCAGCTTCTGCCGGTGACAGCTCGCTTACCAAGCACAGCCGCTCCGAATACCCCGCAAGGGCGCAAGAAAAGGCACTACATACATCTAGCAAACAGCGTCGAAAGAGGAGGAGGCTCTGAATTCTATCGCGATAATTACGCCGAGCGCTGCACGAACACGTAGCAAGATGGACGGGAGCGCGCGCTGCAAAGCATTCGACACAGGCCGACAACGCCACGCTGGCGCCACGGGCTCGGCGCTTTCCTGGGTCCTTTCCTCATCGCTGACGCGCCTTTGTTGTGCCCACTTTCTCCCTCCTGACACTATCCTCGCACGCATGATTAGGTTGACGCGCCACCTGTCCACACTGCTGCGAAACAAACGGCAGCGGCGATCGGGACAGGGCAGGCGACAGAGTTGAACAAACGAGGGGCTCGGATTAGTCACTCTACCTTTGATTATGCTGTATAGATGAGAATACAGAATAACACTGCTTGCTTGCATGTATGTATGTATGTATGTATGTATGTATGTATGTATGTATGTATGTATGTATGTATGTATGTATGTATGTATGTATGTATGTATGTATGTATGTATGGAAGGATGGATAGATGTATGTATGTATGGAAGGATGGATACATGTATGTATGTATGTATGTATGTATGTATGTATGTATGTATGTATGTATGTATGTATGTATGGAAGGATGTATGTATGTATGTATGTATGTATGTATGTATGTATGTATGTATGTATGTATGTATGCATGTATGTATGTACGCACGCACGCACGCACGTACGTACGTATGTATGTATGTATGTGTGAATGTATGTATGCATGTATGTACGCATGTATGTATGTATGTATCAATGTATGTATGGATGTATGTATGGGTGGATGTATGGACGGATGGATGGATGGACGGACGGACGGACGGATGGAATGGGTTGCGCGGTGAAGTTTCAAAAACAGCTGAGGCGAGAAGCAACTTTCACCAGCAATAAGGGGGAGTAAAGAAATAGTCAAACTGTTTTCCCTCTCAATGTCTCTCAAACAGAACTTGCGCCTGAACGCACTGGTTCCCGGCAGAGAGCTGAGACAATGCGGTCTTCGATGTTTATTCAAAAAAAAAAAGGAGCACAGCAGATGCAGCGAGTTGCCTCGTTATTTTTTTTTTTTCGCCGTGTATGTGTGGGGGAGGCGGCGCCTTCTGACCACCTTTAAGCGACAACGGCTTTTGTGCCTTGCACACAGACAGTATTTTAAAGACTAATTGGAAAGCTCGGTGAGGAGAATCGCCTAATCTGGTAAGCGGTTGTGCTTAAATACATCTCGAGCTCATTTAAGACCACAACTTCAGTAGCCGACCCCGTAGCAGACCGAGGTCGGGTTTGCTTAACCTCGGCGCTTATTTTTCTGGCCTCTCGATGACCATTGCCAGCCTAGGAAACGGATCACCCGCAAACCAAACGGAATCTCAACGCCAGGCCAAATATCCGACGGCCCGATTCCGGGAAGGAAGCAATCTGGCCCTCGTCAGAGGAGCAGCCCGCGCTCGGCTGCTGCGAACTCTCCAAGCCCTGCTCCTTTACATATGCAGCCTCCACAAGAGGGGCGAGGCAGGCTGCTTGACGGCGTCCAACTTGAGGCCGACGACAGGGTGATTTAATTAAGGCACATAAGGTGAGCGAGGGGCAGCGCGGGCGTACGTACGTCACACAGCTGTGGAATGTGAGGCGGCGACAGAGGGGGCCGGCTTTCTGCCCCATGCCACGGCCGGGGTCGAGTAGCGGCGGCGGCGCGCGCTCCCCTCGAGACCGACCGGCCGTGCCTATGCAAAACCCGCCGGACGACAGCCGTTTCCTTGGAGGCGGAGACAGGCTCTTACCCGTGGGGGGGAGGCCGGCAAAGTCTCGGCATCCACGCGAAAGGCGCGCCTGACGAGCCGTCTCGCTAATAACGCTTCCCTTCGCCTTATAGAAGGTCAGCCGCGTGTTGCTCGCCTGGCTGGCGTGGATTGTGCAATACGCGACGAGTCTGACGCACGAAGAGGCTCCATACTGCAGTTGGGGATGCCCGCTTTCAACAAGTTCTTGGTTTGGTTTGTTTGGTTCGTAGGGGTTTAACGTCCCAAAGCGACTCAGGCTATGAGGGACGCCGTAGTGAAGGGCTCCGGAAATTTCGACCAGCCGGGGTTTTATTAAACGTGCACTGCCATCCCACAGTACACGGGCCTCTAGAATTTCGCCTCCTCTGAAATTCGACCGCCGCGGGTGCGGGATCGAACCCGTGTCGTTCGGAAGAACTCCCCAAGTTTTTCTTTTCTTTCTGACTGAAATCCAAAGAATGCTGCGATCGACAGGCTACGGCCATACAAACTACCCGAGTAACACATTCGAACAGCAAGCAGCTTTCCGTTCTTGGCCTTTACACGGCGACTCGAGAGGGCGTAATTAAACCGGGGCACGCAGCTGGAAAAAGACAGTCCCCGCAGCCGCGGCGCTACCCACGGCCCTCCCACACACCGGGCCGCATCGGATTTCAATCTCCGCGCGAGGCCCTGTTTACGAGCCTTCGTTCGCCCCGCGGGGAAACCCGAAGCCGCTTCCGACACCGGAGCGGTATATTAATAATTTCGAGCGACGCAAAAGGGCAGCGCTGTTTTGGGAAGACTTACGCTGCCCGGCCGCCTGCGATCGCTCATCCCTGGGAAGCCCTACAACGTCCAAAAGGCAGGGAAATCGACTCGGTGGCACGATCGCGTTGCAGGCCCGTGCGAGAGAAACCCAGAAGGACGCGCAAACACACACAACATACCCGACGCTATCTGTGGACACGGACGTCCAGAGAACTCTGCTTCCGTGGCCCGGTCAGAGATGAGAACGCGAGATGCCCCATTTTCAAGACTCTAAACAAAATGGAGTGGAAAAGGAGCTGCAATTCTGCGCGTTTAACTTAGAACTTTTATTCAGTTCGCGGTCTTGGCGCCAAAAACGCGCCGCCGCGGTGGCTCTGTGGTTACGATGCTCGGCGGCTCCCCCCTGGCTGACTGCGCTAGAGGACAGCATACTCCCTTCTGAAGCGAAAGCTCCACTAGGCTAGGTTTTCAAGAGGGCAGCGCCAGTGCAGTCACGTGACAGGTCATGTGACCCACTGACGTCATCACAATCTGCCCACCGTGGCAGGTGGCAACTGCCCCATCGGCCATTTCATCGACGCTTTACAGACACTGAATCCGTTCGGCAGTGTGTGTGTGGCGTTTGTGAACGTAGCCATGCAAAGGAAGCTCTCGCTTCTCGCCAGGGTTAACCAAAGTTTAAACCACAGCTAATTTTGTAGCGATAGCCACATTACGGTAGCATTTCGAGCCTTCAGCGTGGAGGCGCCGCCAGGCTGTCACGTGGTGCGGAGCAGCTTGCCGGCGGCGCGGCGCTGTGGCTGATCACGTGGTCGTCACCTGATTGGTCACGTGACCAGCCACGAGATGCGGAGCAGCTGCTGTTTCCAGCGGCGCGGCGCGCCGGCGAAACCGAGCTGCCACAGCTGTACGCATGAGCCGTGTCAAGTGGGACGAAGATGAAGAAACGCCCAGCGAAACGTAGCGGCGAAAACTGACTTTGCAATTCAACAGAGGAAGTTCCACTTGGCCAGCTGTAACTATCGCTTCACTCCAGGTTTAAGTAGAGCTGAACCACTCTCAATATTTTTTTACTCCGATACAGGCGTATTCGTGTTTGGAGTGAAAGGTTTTTTTCTTACCTGCAGAGTGCGGAAGTTGAAGTTATCTTATTAATAACTGGTCCTATTATTAAAATACCTTTTGGTACTGAACGCGCGCTGTAATGAAAGGTTGAACTGTATATTCCACAGCCAGCAGAATTAAACAATTGCTCAGATTCGGTTCAGTAGGCCACCTTCGTACGCTCTAGCAGAACGTCACGAAATGCATCGAATAATAGCGAGAGAAAAATTTGGAACAGAAAAAAACTGTTAATCTCTCAGCACCCGCCGCGGTCGCTAAGTGGTTAGGGCGCTCGACTACTGATCCGGAGTTCCCGGGTTCGAACCCGACCGGTGCGGCTGCGTTTTTATGGAGAAAAAACGCTAAGGCGCCCGTGTGCTGTGCGATGTCAGTGCACGTTAAAGATCCCCAGGTGGTCGAAGTTATTCCGGAGCCCTCCACTACGGCGCCTCTTTTTTCCTTTCTTCTTTCACTCCGTCCTTTATCCCTTCCCTTACGGTGCGGTCAGGTGTCCAACGATATATGAGACAGATACTGCGCCATTTCCTTTCTCCAAAGACCAATTATTATTATTATTATTATTATTATTATTATTATTATTATTATTATTATTATTATTATTATTATTATTATTATTATTATTATTATTATTATCTCTCAGCGGCAAATGAGAACATTTTTGCACTGTAGGATGACTGCGCATGAAGGGCAAATGAACAGCGCAGGCATAACGAGGGAAGGTACGGATGAATAGACGAGCAAATCTACCGAGCGCTTTCGCCAAAGATAAAATCAGGAAGTGGGGGAGTAAGGGGAAAAAAAGGAGCTGCTCCGGATCCCGTCAGGCGCCTGCCTACCATGTTTGTTCGTGCTTATCGAAGCTCTTCTTTCGAGAACCTGCCTCTTCGCTAGCGCCGAAAAAGCGACAGCTCTCTCGCGCTGCCGGTGTTGCTTCGGCGGCCGGCGTTAAGTTAACGTCGTCTCGACAAACGCTCCAGGAAGAAAGTTACGCGCGCTCGCGTTAAAAGCGAAAAAAAAAAAAGTATCGGGAACGAAACAATAGGGGGCACTGCGCCGTTCGTCACGGTTCACAAGATGCGCACGAAGCAAGAAACACCGCCAGCCCGCTGCTTCCTGCGCGAAGCAAGCGAAACGAGAGCGCTTTCTAGTTATTTTCACCCGGCCTTCGCCCGCGGGCCGAACTTTATGCGCGGAGAGGGTGGCAGCGCCGCGCAGCGGAAAAGGAGCAAAATGCGCCGGCGCGAGCAAAACACGAGATGCGATGAGCTTGCGAGATCTGACAACAGGGCGCGCTATAATTAAAAAACGTTAAAATTGCGTGGAATTACGCTCCTGCAGCCTGCAACGTTCAAGGCACGAGATAACGTTTGTAAAACTATTAGAGAAGCCTTGAAGCAGTATAGACACCTAATTTTGGTGGCATTTTTTCTTCACTGTATTAATGCGGAAGACACTACTACGCATGAGACACCACGTGATATTCGCCAACGACCGCTAAATAATTCATAATCGTATGTTTTCTGTTATGCCGTTCCGGTTTCGGTTTAAACAGCCCAAAGATGGCTGTGACGTCAAAGAGTGGTTTTGCGTCACGTGAGGCATGGAAAAACGTCCATATAATCTCTGCTTCAGCGTTTTAATTTACTGCAGTGCCGAAGCCAACCTTCCTCAAGAGCCGGGATGAGAACGAATGTGGAAGCAGCGATTATATTGCAGTTTTTTTTTTCATCTCGCACGTGACCTGTAAGTATATGTTAACGTCACAGCCCTCGTTCGGCTGTCGGAACTGAAACAGCACGAGAAAGAAATGCGATTATAAATTATTTAGCGGCCGCAGGAGACTACCAGGTGGTGATCCACGCGTAATAATGCCTTGCGCATCAATAAAAACACGAAAACACGCACCCAAAAGTTAGGTGTCTGTACTAGTTTAAATAACACCGTCACCACAGCTAACGACGCAGATCGCGGGCCCGCGTAGCAACGGAGACGGTTGTTGCTTAGGGACGCTGGAAATTTACTTGACTGCCTTTTAATTTTACAGTTTACCCCCCTTCTATCGATCGACGACTATACGGACGCCCCTTGCGGGCTTCCAACTTTCGAAACCCGCTTGCGTTGTTAAAGCAACAGGGGGGGAGCAACATAGGCGTCGTCGGGAAGCGCAAACGAACCATCTGCGGCCAACCGGAAGTGGCTCTTGCCCAGAGACCGGAAACAAATCGACCTGCAGCCCAGCGCATGAACTTCCGATCACGGCGCTTCCGATAGCTGGCGCCTTGGTCATTCTGTAGTTTCCGCTTTTTTCATGACACGAATCAAGCGCGAAGGACGTCAAGAGTCGCGATCGTTACCTAGGAGTCGCTCGTATGGATATATGACAACATGGAGTCTATATGATATGGAGAAATATATGAACATCCGCACTTTTTTTTTGCTATAAAGTACACAAGTTTTCTATAAAATCTATATTTACTTTCTATAAAGACTGAATGACATCATATGGAGTCCGTGAGTTTAAACACGCGCTTTCAATAAAGTTCACACCGGCTCCACATACTCCATAATGACTTCATTTAGTCCATATGGAAATATATAGAATTATGGAACTCGCCTTATTGAAACTCAGTAGGGAGTCGCTGAAACGAGGCTTGATAAGCAAATGTAATGTGGAAAAATATGACACAAAAGAGGGCTGCATTATGAACGCTTTCGTATCCTATATTTTTTTCCTATTTTTCAATATACAGCGACGGGGCTACTATTACGGAACCCCAGCAGCAAAGGACAACCTTTTAAATAGAAATACACCAATGCTAGCTGTATGCCTGAAAACGGTTTCGACTAAAAGAATATCCGCTTATCCACATTAACTGTATACCTTTTCCGTTAGCTGTAGTATATAGCAAGTATGTCAATCGCTGTCGCCTGGCTGAAATAGGCGCGACAGGAATGCCTTTGTTCCTGAATAAATGTTGAACAAAAAACAAGGCAAAATATTAAAAATCGGCCGCCTGCCGGAAACGGTAAGACGCGTTACTAATTAAATCTCAATCGCACGTGACGGCATTCAATGCTGCACAGACCACCACAGCCTCGTCGCTGAATTGTTTGCAGGCAAAAGTCGTTTCTTGAACATTGCGAACTGCACAAACTTTGGTCTGTAGAGCGTTTCCCATCTCCACATTCATTGTCATCGTCGAAGTGTGCAGGCTGTCGTTGCGCCGTCATGCTATGCTCCCATGTTCAGGAGAAGGGCAACCGAAAGTGTTGGACTTTCAGCACCCTAAAAATAAGTGAAGAAAATAAAAAGCAATTACGACCCAACTGGCACTTTCACTTCTGTTAATAATAATAATAATAATTGGTTTTTGGCGAAAGGAAATGGCGCAGTATCTGTCTCACATACCGGCGGACACCTGAACCGCGCCGTAAGGGAACTGGTAAACGAGGGAGTGAGAGAAGAAACGAAGAAAGCTGTGCCGTAGTGGAGGGCTCCGGAATAATTTCGACCACCCGGGGTTCTTTAACGTGCACTGACATCGCACAGCACAAGGGCGCCTTAGCGTTTTGCCTCCATAAAAACGCAGCCGCCGCTGTTAAATTCCTCAGCGCATATCAACGTTTTCTTGGGAGCGGTTAAGCAAGGCTACGTTAGGTGGGGAAGCACGTTGACAAACGCACCGCCAAGAGTTAAAGATGGCAATCTCATCTCTGCCGCATAAAAAAAAAATGGGGAGGACACTTATAAGCAACGCCTCGCGGGTACGACGCGATATAGTAATGGGTTAATTTGCATATATGCAGAAGGTAATTCTCTATTCTACATTCATAGGTCCCTGGGAGTCCTTGTACCCGTCCTGGTCCAGCGGTGCAGAGGTTAAGCTATGCGCCACTGCCCCGCGACGACAGTTGCTCCCAGCGGTATAGGCCATGTGCGACCCAGGTTGCTATTCCCGAGAGACCAATCAATAAATTAACAGCCCCTACCACGACGGGCAGTTTGCTCAATATCCGGTGGGCAGGTTTTCATGACGCCGCTCTGGTCACGTGTCCTGGGTGGCCCAACTGCCTCTTAGGTTGCTCTCTGGGGACCAGCCGCCAGATCCATGCCCGTGATTTTTCGCTCACAACGCCCACAATGCCGACTGCCCGATTTTCTCTTCAACGGTGCCTTCAACGCTATCGCGCTAAGAAGGCCCACCGAGCATCAAAAAACCGCAGAAAAAAAATAACGCGAAGACAAAAGGACCGCAACTAGGGCAATTAAAAACAACGGATGATAGGACTTCGACATTACACAAGAGGCACATCAGACCAACGCTTCCAGTAGAGAGGTTGAATCAAGGGAATGAAATCTTCTAGAGAACACGCTCATGAAAGCCTTCGCAGGAACATCAACGCACCCGCCGACGGGCGTTGACGCCAGTGAACAGGCGAAGTTATTACAGCGCCCCGAAGAAAAGACGCGAGAAAATAATAATAATATTAATAATAATAACCGACTTTTGGGGAAAGGAAATGACACAGTATGTGTCTCATATATCGTTGGACACCTGAATCTCGTCGTAAGGGAAGGGATAAAGGAGGGAGTAAAAGAAGAAAAGGAAGAGGTGCCGTAGTGGAGGGCTCCGGAATAATTTCGAACACCTGGAGACCTTTTGCCTCCATAAAAACGCGGCGGCTGCGTTTTTATGGAGGCAAAACGCTAAGGCGCCCGTGTGCTGTGCGATGTCAGTGCACGTTAAAGATAAAATTGGTTTTTGAAGAAAGGAGATGGCGCAGTGTCTTTCTCGCATATCGGCGGACACCCGAACCGCGCCGTAATGGAAAGGATATAGGAGGGACTAAGAGAAGGAAGAAAGAGGTGCCGTAGTCGAGGGCTCCGGAATAATTTCAACCGCCTGAAGATATTTAACGTGCACTGCCATCGCACAGCACACGGGCGCCTTTTCCGTTTCGCCTCCATCGAAACGCGGCCGCCGAAATCGGGTTGAATCCGGGTACCCCGGACCAGTAGTCGAGCGCCCTAACCACTGTGTGCCATCGCCGCGAGTATCGAAGACGCGAGACTGTTCAGTTTCCCGCATCCTCGTTACCTGGACCGACGAGGTGCTAAAACAGGGAGTGCCCCGTCAGAAAGCGCCCGGCCGATGGGGAAGCGAGCAGTGAACAACCATGTAAGAGCCCGAACGGCCCCAGCGAGGGCTGCTCCCTCGGGTGCAGCGAAGACTTTCATGCCTCGTCCGCGGGCGCCATAAAGGAGCCTCCGCCACGAAACTGACGCCGCCGAAAGGGTAGTAAAAGGGGAGACTGCGGAGCGAATTATCGGGCCGGCGACCGATAAGTAAGATGTCGGCCAGGCCGCGTAGCGAAATGCCGTTCCGTGGCATAAATTGTAGCGTAACAGGCTATAGGCAGGACGGAGAAAGAGAGTGCACGGGTGATCGCAACAGAGGAAACAGGCGAGGACGGGCAACACACCACAGCAAGGTAGCCCGACTAGGGCTTGTCGAGAGTCAATTCGAGAGCTAAACTCACCTAACGAAACGCTGGGACTTCCGAAAAAATGCTCTAACATACCCAACAGCTACACTCTAAACATAAAGCAATAAAAAATGAGTAAGCTGTACTGTAGTGCGCTCCCTGCACTAGTGGACTGCTTACTCCCTTCTTACTCCCATGTATGGCGTATTGGTGTTGAGAGTGTAGGCGCACTCAGCACGGACTTCCTTGCGCCGTGTCAGTTTACATAGGCGACGATGACAGCACAAACGTCAACACAAAAACAACAAAAGGAAGGAACTGTGCGCGGAAACCTCGCGTAACCTGTAGAAGTGCACAGGCGACAACAGCGGACAACAATTGAGCTGTGCTTGCATTCTCTCTGAATTCTGTCCGACAATGATCGAGAGCGATGTCAAAATGTATACCATGCACACCAGCAAACAACAAATACCGCTAAGAAATTATTAGGTACATATATACGGTCTTTCTTTGAAATAGGTTTCTCCTCAGGTAGCTAGCACTGCTGTTCGAATTGAGAGGAATGCGTGAGCAGACGCGTTTTCACTCGCACTTTTCACGTGCCAGTGTGCGGCGATAAATTCCTAAGATGACTGCGTGGCGGTAACTGCAACGGCACCACAGGATCCAGTTTTGGATGCTAGCAGGGGCACCAATGTGGGTCCCCTGTTTACTTAACGTTTAATTCGCCTAACCTGTTTCGATATTTTTGTTTCATTTCGTTCAGCCCCGGGAAAGAGTCATAATAACTATAGAAAAATGTTCAAGATCAATGTGGCGACGGGAAACATAAGCTCATGTTCCATGTTCATGTAAGATTTCCTGCAACGATAACAAAAAAAAACACGCATCTCGGTTGCTCCACCTGTCACCACTCAAGACGAGCACGAAACCACGTCGCATCTGTATGGTTGGTTAATACCAGGGGATTAAGCATATACGCTCCGGCTTTTCCGCCGCAGTTGCCGCAACCATTACCCACGAGGTAAATATCTCAGCGTTAAGCAGGCACAGCAAAGTTTAAAAGGCCGCCGTATTTTCTTTTATGTTCGTCATAAAATGGCTAAACGTGGACACAACGCGCGAGAAGGGGTACCTTACCGGTGGTCACATAAATGAGAAAACTTGCAGATTTAATCTGGGTTTCAATAGTTAGCTCAGCATTTCAATTTAAAGGGACACTATTTCGACAGCACTCCTCCTGTTGCTGTCATATTTAGACGGTACTCCGCGCAGCAGTATAGTGTTGGGCATGAAACCAGCTAGCCAATCCGTTCCAGTTGAGAACTCACGGGACCGGTAGTTTCCGAAATTCTCCGGGAACGTCGCCACTGTGTCTCACTTTCACCCAATTTTCTGCCCGCTCGAAGCTCTCTTCTCGACAAAAAATACCCAATTCGAATCTTACAGCACTAATATCTAAATAAAGTATTATACTTAAGTTTCCACGCAGCA
Organism: Amblyomma americanum; assembly: GCF_052857255.1. Taxonomy (NCBI): domain Eukaryota; kingdom Metazoa; phylum Arthropoda; class Arachnida; order Ixodida; family Ixodidae; genus Amblyomma; species Amblyomma americanum. The sequence continues at coordinate 63,934,522 of NC_135507.1, read as the reverse complement.
GTGTGCCGCAAACAGTGCCTTCACCCACGGCGTGGATTATACGCGTCATCAGAAGTAGCGTAAAGCCCACTTCCTTCTCATCCACAACTTCCCTCCAGGCATCTCCCTTTCTCCACCCCCCCCCCCTTTTTTTTCCACTGCCTCTTCCCCAACTACTCCCAAACTCATCCTCTTCCGGCGGACCGCGCGTTCTTGGGGCCAATAAAAGGGCTGGAGCGCCAAGCATTAACTTCAGGCGACGAAGCGTGCCTCAAACTCTCGAGTGACGAAAGAAGGGCCTCCAGAAAGATTACCACTAACAGGCTGCCTCGCAAGAGCAAGAAGCCAGAACACAAACATCTCCACCGAACAGCGCCAGCGCCGAGATGCCCTCCACGAAAAAGGGAAGAATACCGGCACGTCAGATCCAACACTCACCGCACCTCCAGCACTTCCGCCCACCTACTCAGAGCGCCAGAGAGTGCCGAGAAACGAAGTGCCCCACGAAGCTAAGAAGACGAAGAAGGCAGTATAAGGGGGGAAGGGAGAGATCACGGGCGAGTGGGGACCAGTCGTGGAAACTCAATCGAGGCATCTAGCAAGCCCGCTCCCCTGCCTCCGTAGGGGAGAAAAAAAGGGAGGATGGGCTGCGATCAGTCAAGCAGGCACACTACTGGTTGGTGGTGGCCATTCATTTTTAATCGCGGGGACGGGAAGCGCGCAGTCTTAGCCGATGATTAACGCGTATACGTCGTCGTAGTAGTCGGGCCACACGGTCCTGCTTTCTCTCTCTCTCTCTCTCTTTCTACCCGGGTGCTGGGCGTCGTTTATGGATGACGACAGAAATCCTCCCGAGGTGCGAGCGCCCCGCCAAAGTGCCGTTTACCTCCCTCCTTCCATTTCGCCCCGCGCCGGTGACAAGGCCGAGCAAAGGCGTGGAAAAGACGTCCGACTCGAGACGCGCCGACTTCCCGGGGACGATTAATGGGAGTTCCGCTTCGAAAGAAGGGCGCGAGCTGCGAACAACAACACAAAAAATAAAAAAAACGAAACAAAACTCAACTCCCCGAGCTAGCACGCTGAGAAATTGTCTCCCGAGTCAACTACAGCTGCTAGGCTGCGTCAAGAAACTTCTTCCGCTGCTATTAACCTTATATTAAAACGACGGAAATTGGAGCGCATCCAAAGTTGTTCGTGACTCACAACAGCGCAGCAAACACGGACAAAATGAAGACTAGACAAAACAAGCGCTTTCATTTTGTCCGTGTTTGCAGCGCTGTTGTGAATCGAGAACATACACCAACTCGCCAAACTTTCTTCACTCATCATCGGAAGCTGGTCTTTACAAGCTTGAACAGAAGTGGTAGGAAGACTACTAGGAATTGACGAACGTACAGAATGAGCAGTTCTGCATACATAGGCATCATTTCATTAAATGGGCTCTGAAACACCTTCCGTGGAGAGGACAAACTTTCTGAATCACTGCATTGTGTTGTCATGAAAACCTGAGCCAAATAATACACTTCTGCACGCACCAGAGGACCCACAATCACGCGCGAAAGTTGACGAGCCCTTTCCGGCGACGTTTTCATGCTCGCACCCTCCTCCGTCCCCCACATCTGCGTAGACAAGGTTAGATGCGGCCATTGGTTAAATTCTTTCAGACGTCAGGCAGCTACCATGGCCGCGGCCAAGAAGCCGCGTAGCTCCAGCGGGTCACGAAGCTCTCCGCCGGAGGCGGTGGTGGTTGTTGCTATGAAGGGGGGAGGGGGATACTGGTCCCGACGTATGTTGGCCCTTTGGGCATCACTCTTGGGGACCAGGGGACGGGGGAGGAGATGTAGGGGGGAGGGAAGGGGGAGGGCCGCCGCAGTTTCCGTGGAGGTCCTTAGTTGTCCGCCGGAGGAGCGACGACCTTATAGACGCTTTACAGCGCCGTATCATGGGGGCTGCCATCTTTGGTCACGTGAGCACGCCGCCATTGCATGCCTCCTGACTGCTCCGAGCGCGCCTCGTCGCGACGGCTGCCGCGTCTGATGGTTCGGTTCCAACAGGCTGTGTTTCGGCTGATACGGTTGTAAAATAGTGGGAAGGAGACAGTATGGTTTGGCCAAGGATTCGAAGGACACGTGAGAACTCTAATTTGATCTCTTGTGGCCTTGAAAACGGTGTCCGGTTTCATAGCCAGCCGATGGATGGATTTCCTGATACTTGTCTTTGCGTCCGCAGAAGGCTTTGCTGAATGTTTTTTTTTATTGTCATTATCTTAAACGGCAAGGTTTAATGCTTCTGCGGCAGCGCAGGTCATTGTAGTATTCTGTACATGCACGCAGACACCGCTCTAAAACGCTCGCATGCACATCGTACGCATTTGTTTGCAACCTGTTAACGGTGCTTAGGAAACCGAAAATATTTTCTATTGGTTTGTTAAGCGCACAAAGTTGACAAAAATAAATAGACACACAAATGTTAACTACCATGTATAGCAGTACCATTCATCAAGCAGCCTTCACAATCTGGCGCGCAATCGTTTCGAAGGATTCCGCGATATAATTGTTATAACGCGCACAGCAACGCATTCACACTACACGAAGTTCATAATTATGTCAGTCTCACATATGAAATTGCGGTACGCTCCACTCTCGATATGCGGACATGAAAATGCTCGAGGTCTCGTTGGTGGTAAGTAATCAGCTTCTCTCTGAGCGCTGGCCTGCGGGGTAACTTTTAGTGGCTGTCTCGCATGGACCGCGAGGAAGTGGCAATCATCCAGCCCAGCAGCCGTAACGCAAATGCTGTTTTCCGAATCTGGTCCACGAAAAGCGCTCTACTTGGAGCGAAGTTCAAGAGTAGCACCAAGACGGCATACAATACACGGACGGTTAGCGTTGTCCGTTCGTACGGCTGTGCAGCGCACGATCTACAGTAGCGGCATGTAGGAGCATAAGTCGTCCTTCTTTTCCGTACCTGATCTGGCCTCCGGCGCTGCTGTTACTACAATTGCCGAACACCTTAACTTACGAGCAATGCGGCCTCACTACACACGTAGGCGCAACTGCACAGCAACTGAAAGCACGAAGTGACGGTTTCGGTGGCGGAACACTTTGATCATGAAGCAATGTTGCGCACTTACCCTTGCAGATTTTCCAAGATCGTAACCTTTCTTTCTATATTGGCCATCTAGCACTGGCGGACGTGTTTGTCGCGTTCGCCCGTTCGGAAATGATGCATGGCAAACGGGCGCGAACAGGGGCAGTACTTCCTTGTGCAGTTCGGTTCCGTGAGGCTCGCAAACGATCGCATCCTGCACCTTTAACTCTCTGTCGCAATTCTTGCAATCCACAATAAAGCACGTATTTCCTCTGCCTTTCCCCATCTTCGCAGAAAGAACACTTCGGCAGCCACCCGCGATATTTCCATTACTGCATCGAGGCGTACACTCCGGCGACTTACGAGGTCCGTAATGGCGCCGTGTTCCGAGCGCGTCTGTGGCGCCATCTGGTCTCAAACGGAAGAACTGCGCGCTGTAAACGGTCTATAATGTGCAAAAAGTGACGAGAGGAGAGGGAAAAGTGCGAAGACGGTGAAGTTCAAATACGGCTACAGATAACTCTGTTTCTACAAAGCGCATTTTAAAATTTCTTCCTGGACAATATTCGTGAAGCGGCGAGCTTTAGCATCCCAGGCATACCGCAACTTATTACAGCCCTTTCAGAGCTCCTTTAATGCAATCGCGTCATACACGTAAGGCGGGCTTAGGAGTGCCCTCCAGTTTTTTCTTATTTCTTCAATTTCAAGTGGCCCTTAACACCGCCTCTACGATATTCTTTTTTACAGCTCGCTGTGCTGTTTTCACTTTCATTACGAGTTTTTCAATTAAGTCCGAAATTCCACGCACGGACGTGCGCAACTGGCTGGACACGACTACTTAAACAATGAGGGCTGTTGATAGTTTGAAGTTCACAACATGACAGTGTCTGCCTAAACGCAGCCCGGAGATATCGCGCTACATAAAGCCGGACCAGATGCAATGACGCGTTCGCGGGTGCACATCCTTGGCGTGTGCACGCGTCAGCGTTGCCGCGTTTTTATAGGTACTGCGAAAACATAGCGCCCCAGAAATTAAAACGGTGACTTATAAGGTTAAAAAAAATAAAAAGATAAGCGGCACTCTTAAGACTTCCGTTTCTTTTCTTCGCTCAAACGCTGACGCTCGACGAATCTGAAAAAGCGCGCCAAGCAAGCCGCCGCAAAATTTTGCTCCATGCCGTCGGTCTCGCTCAATAAAAACAAAAAAATCAATGGCATCTCGCGCAATTCCTTCTGGCTGGGACGCGTGAATGCAACAACAAAACAAAAACGGAGAAGGAAGCAGGCCAGTGAGAACAAAAGATTTCCTCGCTTCGCTTGCGGCGAGCATATTTACAGAATGCCCGGCTCTAAAAGGCGCAAGGCGAAAAGCACCACCAAGGGGCGAAAAAGCTGAGCGCAAAGCGCGAATGAAAGACACAGCACCTGTCTCGGCTGCTGCTGCTGCTGCCGCTTGCGAGCTTCGAATCGCTCAAGCTCCACTCTCGGGCAAACAGACCAGCAGCAGCCTAGTTTGCATATTCCTCGCAAGCGAAGGGACAACGACAACAACAAAAAACTCCTCCCTCCAAGAACCGCAGCTTCCGCTCTCGATAACCGGCCGCCCGGCGCCCACCATCCCGGCATTTTTCAGGCAGATTTATTCATTTTGCTGTTTGTTTCTTCGTTTCCCCAGAGTTTGCTCGGCCCGAGGCACGAGAAATCGCCGTGCGCAGGCGTGCGCACACACAGGCGCCAGGAGCGGCGCAAAGATGCGGAAGGAATCGCTGTTTCTCGCTCCCCTGCTCCGCGAATATTCGAAAAAGGCGAACGCGTCCCTTCCGTGCCACTGCCTACCGAGACCAGATGGAACGACCCCTCCCCCCTCCCCCTTGCCCCCTCATTTCCTTCGCATGCAACCCCCGCCCTCCTTTGCCCTCCCCCCCCCCCCTCTTCTCACCGGATCCCGAGCACTTGATGGAATGAGATAAAGAGAAAGAGAAAAAAAAAAGGTGGCGCCACCGTCAGGAAGACGAAGTAACTAGCATTAGCTGTTTGGTTTACTAGAATTGATACGAAATGAGATAAAAAGTGAGGTACACCAATGGAAATACGAATTCGACATCTTGGACATATAAGTGACGGCACCATTCAATAACCAATTCTATATTCTAGTGACGTCAGCAATCAATCACGAATTGGGTTGCTATATCGATTTACTATGAGGGCCGCCATCTTGAACTCCTCGAACTTGGGGAAACTTTCACGCCGGAGGGAGGTGGTAGCAGACCCCACGAAATCGAGAAACGTGATGAGTAAGAGCTGACGCGCTTAAAAAGAAATGAGGTTAGGGCGAGTTGTTCGCTACTGTCTTCGGGAACGCTGACGTAGTATGTAAGAGACTCTGGGCACGCATTTCAATGGGTGACAGGAGATATAAGGTCGCGGCTGCAGGCGGTGAAACGAATTTCAGAGAAACGTGCCCACGCTTGCCCTCCAGTAAAAAAGCTATGGCATCAATCATCGCTCAAGGGCGCCGGTTCGTTGAGAGCCAGCCGTCAAAGTCGAGCAAGCCGGCACAGGTCCCAAACATGTAATAGCAGAGAAAGCAGGGTCGTGCCGTTTCACACGTTGTTTCGGTGAAAGGAAAACACTCATGGTTTCAGCTCTGCGAACGTTATCTCGTCCAGTCTTTTAGTGCCGATGGTAAGAAAAAAAAAACGCTTTCTTTCGGCTTGGAGCGGTGGGAGGTGAGGCTGGCCAGCGGCACCCTAGAAGACCAGGAGGCGCTAGTCGCCATCGACAAAGCGTCGTCGGAAGCCACTGGAGTCTTGTACCGAGGACGCCACCCATAATTGCTCCGGTCTCGTTTTTTGAATTAAATGTTTATTACCTCCCACTTTAGGCCGCCTTTGAACTCCAGAGCGCACATTCGGTAGACTGATTCAAGTTCAGCACAGATGTGCCTTCTCTTACTTGGCAGACCAGTGTGAAACAAAACCAACTAATCCTTACTCTGCTGAAGGACAAGCTTCGAAATTTAAAGCAGTTTTATCTAATTAACCGTTACCCATGCGTTCGAAACATGAAACGCCCGAAAAATGAAATCATTAGATCAAAATCAGCCAAGGACAGGAAGAAATGTTGAAAGCAAAATCTCACTCTTGACACCAAGGGTTAAAGCCAAGCAGCGTCGGTTAGGAAAGAGACTTAGAGTTATTGATCTCATAATGGGAATGAAAAGAAGCAAATGGACGTGGCAGGAACGTGTGATGGGATTAACAAATAACAAAAGGCCAGTTAATATAACAGAATGGACGCGGAAAGCAGGTAGGAGAGGTCCAGTGTTCCCGTTGACGTTACCTCCGAAGGACCCCTCCACACCCTTAGTACTTTGGGAGGGGACCACAGTACCCACCAACACTGTGGGAGACAAGCACGTGTTCAAATTTTGTTTCCGTATGGACCAACGGTAAATTATTAAATCGTAAAGGGACAAGGGGGAAGATGTTCGATTTTGAGGGAGAGAGGGACACTTGCATATGTGTGCCTGCTGGCAGAGGCCTTAGTACCCTCTTTAATTGGAAGGGGTCTGAGTCCTCCACTAGTTGTCGCCGGGCTCATGAACATGGCAGGAAGCTGTGCAGTAGTGCCCGGTATATCATGTGTACAGCGCTACTACGTTCATACCTGCTACGGACTCTCAAAACACAGGCAACACACCTCGGCAGCGCGCAAGTCTTGCTCCCTATCTCCCGAAAATAGATGCTGTCGACACTCGCGCCTCCAGAGCGCCGAGATGCTGCGCCTGCCTCGGGCCAAAAAGGAACAGCGAAGGTGCGTACAATCCGATTTTGGGAGCTCCCTTCCGGGGCGCGATCTGTTGACTGCTCCCGCGAGCCACGCGTATCGCCTATCCGATTTCCGGCGCGCCCCATCCGACCTCCTGACACGCTCTCGATGTGCTGTGTCGCCTTCTTCATTGCTTCCTCCACCCCCCCCCCCCCCCCCCCCCCTCCGTCGCCCAAAACAGGGCGACCGCGCAAAACGGATAACGGCCGGAGAAGGATCAGTCCGTAGTGAAAAACAACAAATACGGCGAAGAAGCTCGAAGGCCTGCTGCAGCCTCTCCCCGTTTCCGTGTGCTGTGCGTGTGTGCGAGTACGTGCGTGAGGTTGCAGCTGTTTTTTTCTTCTATTTTTTTGGAACTGGCGAAATTTATGGGCATGGCGTTCTTCGAACGCTAAAAAATACGTCCCAGGCATTTCTTTTTACCTTCTTTTCACAGCTGTATCTTTCCAAGCAGAGCTACGACGCAGAACTGCGACGCGAAAAGGAACAAACTCCGGATAGAAGAGCTAAGCGTACGGCTTTCTGACTGCCCTGTAGTGGAAGGCAGAAAACAAGCTAACGCAAGCAAGATCCGCTTATGCCTGGAGGAAGCCCGGTCGCCCGACAGCTTACGGAAGGAACGTTTCCCTCCGCGTTAAGCCATTATAATAAACACCGCACATCTCAGCTCCTTACTCGGTATTCCTCGGATAAGCGCGTTGATTGCTTCGCTTTGCGAAGACATCGCGGTAAACATCTTCATCTGGCCTCGCAACTCGTAAACATCTGGCCCGGGTCATATAAGCTGATGTTGAGGCAACGCAGAGAAACAACATTTAAGACGCCCAGCGCTCTCAAGCACGGAATGCACTACGCGAACACGTGCATGAAAAAAACTTCCTCTTCAGAGACATTTAGCACAGCGCGTAATGCCGCCGCTGCCCCTAAACGCTATGTTACCGCTATCACGAGCCCCCAGAGTGCACGCGCTGATTGCAAACTACGACCGCCTATCCATATTATCGGCGCCAGGGACAAGCTGGGCTTCGTCTACAGCGGCCAGCTACCGCGATGTGATTACACAGCTGCTGAACTTACACTGGAAACGGAGGTTTTTAGGAGCTGCAGAATGGAAAAAATTGGAACACGGGCAGCCACCACCGTAATTATCTCCACGTCGCTATCAACGTCACGAGTTCGAACCAAGTGGTGAAACACACACACACACACACACACACACACACACACACACACACACACACACACACACACACACACACACACACACACACACACACACACACACACACACACACACACACACACACACACACACACACACACACACACCAGATTTTCAACTCCAAATCCAAAGTAAAAATTCGGAACCACCAAACACGTTTCTTACGTCCGAACAGACGTCAACAGGCCCCAGAAAGGTCATACAATGGAATAAATTTCTGCGAAGCGCAAAAATTGGACGGTTGTTCTCCTCCCTGTCTCGTTAAGCCGCGCAAGCAACGGTGGTTCTTTGTGCGGGGCTTCCAAACCACGCGGGCAACCCACTTCTTTCCCGCATCGCCGAGCGAGCTTCGGCAGCGAGCGCCGCTCCCCGGAAGCTTGGTCCGTGCATTTTTTTTTTGTTTTTACTTTCCCAGATGCCTTCGAATGGCGCGTTCAAATTGGAAGTAGCTTCAAAACGCAGAAACTGCGCCGAAACTTTCCCGCGGCCACCACAAAACGTGCGGGCTTCGCGGCGAGGCGAATCGCGTTGGAAAAAACGCTCGCGGCATATGCTAATTCTCGCTTCTAAGAAGGCACCGCTGCCGCATCTCTTCCCCTCTCTTCCGCCCCCCTCCCCTAAAAGCTCCAACGAACGAGGTATCATTGCCTGTGCACACACCCGCTCACAGCGAAGCCAGAATTGTGCAGGGGAGGGCAAGAGCAACTTTTAACTCGCGTTTTCTTTTACATGTATTCCTTTGATTCCGCGATGGACCCACTCTTCGAACCCCTCCCCACACTGGGCCCCCTTCTCCTTTCTTCTATCTCTCCGAGGTATGAAACGGTGGGGCTCTCTCCGCTTTTGGCTCGTGCTGAGAGGGGCGATAACGTATGCCAGGGGGCCTCGTCGCATGAATAATCTTTGGTCGCGCTTTCTACTGCTCCGAAGTCATCCCCTCCAGACACCCTCCCCAACCTCCTCCTCCGCTTGCCTCGGGCAGACGCGTGCCACGGTGGGGCGACGCGAACTCGGAGCGCGCGGCGCGTTCCCATTCATTCGCCGCCGCTAAACAGTGGACCTGGAGGAAGTAGCGCCGGAGGCGCCGGCCGAGTCCCACCACGGTGGCCTTCTAAAGGAGCGGTTCAGAAACTGGGCGCACAACAAGCACGATTGGCGCCGTGAGTGCAAGACAATGGGAAGCTCTGCCCCCTTTTGCTTTGTGCCCAAGAGTTGGCGTGTCATTTTTATTTTATTTATTATTTAAATCTATACGTAAAACATAGCGAACGTCACCAAAGGTAACTTATCTAACTCCGATGGTTTACAAAGTCATTAGCAGTAATAAAAAGTCGTACCTGGGCACAACGTGATAGAGGCAGGGTGGCCGCATGTGGTACAGGACACGGTTAATTAATGGGAGAGGCCTTTGTCCTGCAGTGGGCGTAGTCGAGCTGATGATGATAACGTGCCCATGGAGAAATTTATTCTAGCGTTGCCTTCCTACCAGTCACTTGGTAGTGCTACCAGTGGATGAAGCACGGAAATCTGTTCATTTGATTTTTATTTCTAATTTTTTTTCCTATCCATGGCCAGCTGTGCTTTGGAAATTAACACGCAATACATGACACGTCAAGAGGTTCTATAAAGTGATTAGTTCGCGCCAGGCGCACAACTCCGAGAGACGGTGCGCCACCATGGAATAGGCAGCGTAAGGCACAGGGAAAGCAAAAATGTCGAAAGCCGGCCTGGGAAGAGAAGGGGGCGCGCGCTAACTACGGCAACCAAGGAGGGAGCAGGTGCTCCACAAAAATCGAACCGTGGCCCCGAGGCCTTTCCCAGAGCGCAATAAGGCGCCCACCAAAGACAAAAAAGAAAAATTGGGAAAGAAGGCAGGAGGAGGCAGAGAAAAGAAAAAAAGGCAGGAGGAAAACTTACTCGACAATTTCTGCCCCGTCAACGTCCCACCAGGCGCACGTTGTGCGCGCGTCAGGGTTGCCGGCAAGTTTTATTGACAGCCACCACCCGGTGGTGGTGGGAAAAGCCGGGGAAAAAAAAGAAAAACAAACCGGCGGAGGAGTTTAGTATTGCCCCCGGGGCTGACTGATACAGCTCCTCACATGAAGGAACGAGGCCTGCTCGGGAAAGGCGGATGGGGAAGAAAAGAACAAAAAGGGAAAAAACGGGAAGGAAAGAGGGAAAATCATGGACGAAGTGAACCGACGACTCGAGCAAGGCAAGAAGACGCTGCCGAGACGAGAGCGCGGCCCAAATCGGCGAAACGTGACGTCGGACGCGATCAAGGAAACCAAGTGGAACAGCACAAGAACAGCGAAATGGGGAATAAAGGGGCATAGAGGGAAAATAAAAGATCGCGCGAGGGAAGTGGACGTCTCTTCCGCGGTGAGCTCATCTCCCCGCGGGCTTCCTCACTCACTCCAGCACATTCTTCCGCTCATCCTGAGGTATTGGGGGCACGCAATCAGACGAGAAAAATAGGGAACATATATAGGTAAACGGGGAAGAAAAAGAGAACTTTAGCAGCCCGCAACGGCACGTGTCCGGCGCAAGGTGGGAGAGCTGAAAACCTATTATCGCGCGATATATGACGCCGAGATGAAAACTTGCCGGCGCATCCCATCTGCTCCCTGTCACCTAGGGCAGAAAGGGAAGATGCGTAGCGATGGTCCAGGGCCCCCAGGCCGCATCCTGAAGCAGCGCGAGCGTTTGCCGGGCACAGCCGCAAGAGCAAAAGTGTCCAGGCATTGAGGACACCGATGGAGTCTCGCCATACTCCTCCGATCTACTACACGAGATTGCCCGCGCCTAGGCGTTCTATTCCGTGCACCGGCTGCCGGCGATCCAATCAGTCCATTGGAACAGTGCTGCGTCCCCGTAAAGATGTATTTAAGCTTCCCGGCTTGCTGCATGTGACTAGACAAAGTTAGTCTTGAGCCATGCGAACAAACGGCACCTTATATACAGGGTGTTTCCCCCAAGTCTGTGTGCAGTTTTTAAACTATTTAGTCCAGGACCCTTTTGCCAAGCACCTAACCCTAGAAGAGCCGTGCACCAGGCCGCGGGACACCTTCTACCCATTAAAAAACCGGTGGGTACCCGGCGGCACTGGGGATCGAACCCAGCACATCCCGAATGCGAGGCGGATGCTCGACCACAACGCAATAGGCTTTTCGATTTAGAAGAGCGCTTTTTTCGGTGTAGCATTGTCAGCGATGAAGTACGTCAGAATACAGCTAAGACGTGCTAACTGGCAGGCTGGTTAACTAATATTGGGCAGGTAACTAATACCCTTAGATTCCCTAATTACTTAGAGGAATGTAGTACAACGTAATTATTATCCACATCAGTTTTTAGAATTTCGAAAACGCGGTTACCCTCGGCGCATTGGCCCAACTAATTTTGACTATTTCGACGAGCTACGTGCACTGGAGACGTTGCTCTGCCTGCAAGCTGCTGCAAAGCACATGCGTTTTGGCGTGATGTAGCCAAAATTTGTCGCGCTTAAGCACCGAGGCTGACCGCGTTTTCGAATTTCTAAAATCTGATGTGGATAATAATTACGTTGGACTGCACGCCTCAATAATTAAGGAGCCTAGAAGTAATAGTTAAAAAGCTAACTATTCAATATTAGCTAACCAGCTTGCTAGATAGCTCGTCTTAGCAGTATCGTGATGTACTACACCACTGGCAATGCTATGCCAAAAAAAAAGCGCGAAAAATGCGAAAAATTGCGCAAATATTAGGCAAAACACCCTGTATATGTACACACTGAAACGTTCCTAAGAGTGCAACTGCGTTTCCTGTCACAGGTCAGCTCCTATGAGCTGGAACAAGTCTTTTAGCACGGCTGGCTCCGCGTGATTTAATGCGGAAAAAATACGTCACGGATTCCAGCTTCATCTGTGGATAGGTCTCTGGGTAAGAGGGCGAGAGATAAGCCGCAGAGGTCGCTGTAAACTCGCACAGTAATCCTCTATTATTGTTACTAACATCCCAGCCGCAATGCTCGCGGCATGAATTAACTGAATAGCACTTGTAATGGTAGAATGTAATTGAGTGCGTCGGCAGTATGACACTTCCATGTGAGTTACAGTGGAAAGGTTTCCACGAGAACCTACACGAATGCAACAAAGCAGGTGTGCCAAGACAGGGATCAAACTTTATTAATATAAGGTAATTACGCGGGTGGTTCACCCAGGTCCGGGAAACCATTGGCGAATACGGCCCTCCAGGCCTGACCGATTAACTGGCGCTGAAGGGGGAGCTCTGTGTGAGCCAGCTTCGCCTCCCGCCGCTCATGGTTGAGTTCCTCTAAACTGCACGCGTTACGTTGCTCGGAGCGGTTCCAAACCATGTGGAGTATGCCTGAAATTTCTCCGCAGGCCGGGCATGCCTCTGTTAGGTATTGCGCGGGCCAAATCTTATTGTGTCGAGCTAAGTTAATTATTAGCGATGCCTGAGTACCGCTTCTGACGCTTTCGTTAACGCTACATAACGACCCCAGTTTACCAGTGCTGGCTATGTTCTATATATCTGTTCAAAGCCCACGTCCAGCCCTGCAGTGTAAACACGGCGCTAGGCACTACATACACTGTCGCGACAAATACGCCACCATTATTACCGCGTGTTAGGTTAATACTTTGTGTAAGCTTCATTTCCTTCCGATAACATCGCGCGAGCACACAAGCGTGCAGTGTGTGCTGCTAGTCTGCGCAAACGCGCTGATATATATAAAAACAAAAAAGCCGTTCATGTCGTCAGCTGCCCGTTCCTGGCGAGGTCAACAAAGGTGCAGCCCGCGGTTCAAGCATGGTGCCCTACGAGAACTATCTGGAAACAAGGCATAGACATTTATGGTGATTTTGCCTGGTTGAGGGCACATTATACACATTAATGGTTTATGGGGGTTTAACGTCCCAAAGCGACTCAGGCTATGAGCGACGCCGTAGTGAAGGACTCCGGAAATTTCGACCACCTGGGGTTCTTTAACGTGCACTGACATCGCACAGTACACAGGCCTCTAGAATTTCGCCCTCTTCGAAATTCTACCGCTGCGGCCGGGATCGAACCCGCGTCTTTCGGGCCAGCAGCCGAGCGCCGTAACCACTAATTATATATACACACTTGGCAGGAGATTCACCCCTAAGTCCAGACCTCGCACTTGACGCCCTACTTCCTACATGCTGAACTGCGAGAGCTGTCTGGTCCGAGTTTCAAACCCGAAAAATAAAATACTAGTGTAGTCCGCGCCTTTAGTAAGCCTGCCTAACAGTGTTGGAATGGTAGTTTGTAATCTTGGTTTAGTCGTAACGATCGATTTATAAGGGCTGAAACTCGGCTGGACTGCTAAAGCTCTTGCAGCACTTGCTGTGTTGGGCTAGTTGCTCTTCCATGATCTTTGACGAACCAGCGCAGAAGGGCAACGGACGATTCCACGTGGTCCCTATACTTTTCCGTTGCTCTTCTGCGCCGGTTCATCAGAGATCATAAACCTGCAGCTAGAGTGAAGCACAGAGGCCCGGAGGCAGGGATGAATTTTCTCTCCCAGATTATGGAAATTTAATAATATAAATAATTGGTTCCTGGCGGAAATGAAATGGCGAAGTATCTGTCTCACATACCGTTGGACGCTTGAACCGCGCCGTAAGGGAAGGGATAAAGGAGGGAGTGAAAGAGGAAAGGAAGAAAGAGGTTCTGTAGTGGAGGGCTCTGGAATAATTTCGACCACCTGGGGATCTTTAACGTGCACTGACATCGCACAGTACACCCGAACCCGACGAACCCGAACGCACAGTACATCGAACCCGACCGCGGCGCCTGCGTTTTTATGGATTATGGAAATTTTCATTCCTGTCTCTGGGAAATCCTATAAACTATGCGAGAGGGAAAGCTACATAGAGAGAGCTGGAAGAGTAACGCGTTCACGAAGAGAGAAACACACAAGGAGGACGTTGGCGCGCAACTGATTTTAGTAGTTAAAAAATTGCCAGAACAGGGCGCGCATGCGCACAAGCAACGCGAGCCCACTTGTGTTGCTTGCGCGCATGGTGCTGCTTGTGCTCACGTGCGCCGCGCTGTGTTTGGCGATATCTAAAGTAACACCGATAGTGTGTCCGGCATCGTCTCTATTCCTTGCCTGTTGAACGCATTTTCTTTCCGCCGTTCTCATTCCGGAAACTACGCAACAACTTGTACAAGAAGCCAAGCTTTTCCAATTCTACTCCAGAGGCAGCACTATCGAAGTTTCGTCTGTTGTATACGAATACAGTGCAAGATCTTTTAAGGCTCACGTATTATAACCTACACGTGCGAAACGAGCTCTGGTTCAAAAACCTTAAGCCCACGAAGCTCCTTCTAAAAAACCCGCCGAACTAAAGACGACGAAGAAAAGTAGAAACGACAACTCAGCACGACCGCTCGCAGCAGGGAAGGAAGGGCACATAACAAATCCCTTCCCTTCGGACCTTCCCGCCGATTATTTACTCTTTACGCCTTCTTTGTTGCTCTTCCCGGGTTGGGAGGAAAACAAAGTGGTCCCAGCTTCCGACGGCAACCCCCCGCAGCGCCCATTTGTCCTGGACGCCGTGGGGCGTAATGACGCGACGCTAACGCCCCCGGAAGCATACAACCGCCCCGCGGCTAAACAAGTCAAATGGCACCGGACGTAGGCCGTATCGCGGTGCTGTTTCGACAACCACCGCCGGGTTATATTCGCCGCGTCTAATCAAAACCGATGCGGCACAAGTCAACACTCCGCCCGCACGCAAACTGCGCATCATGCACAATTTCGACTCACGTTATGGCGTTCCAATGACTGAGACGTCCTGCACTTGTTGCAATAGTTTGTTACTTTATTTTTGTGCGCCACAGGCTCCGGCCATTGACTCCGAAACGTCCAACTAGCAGACTACGGAGCAAAAATTTGCTTCCCGTAAATAACAGGCCACTTTTCCTCGTAATCCGCAACTCGCACATGCAAACCCGACCGCGACGGCTGCGTTTTTATGGAGGAAAAGCGACAAGGCGCCCGTGTGCTGTGCGATGTCAGTGCACGTTAAAGATCCCCAGGTGGTCGAAACTATTCCGGAGCCCTCCACTACGGCACCTCTTTCATCCTTTCCTCTTTCACTCCCTCCTTTATCCCTTCCTTTACGGCGCAGTTCAGGTGTCCAACGATATATGAGACAAATACTGCGCCATTTCCTTTCCCCCCAAAACCAATTATTATCATTATTATTCGAGCCAAACTCTTGAAAGCACACATTACCCCGCGCCCGCATGCAGCTTACTAAGGGCGATACGAGCAACACGCGCTGAGAGCACGCTGTTTTGGTTGCGTGATAGCGAAACTTAACGAGGATGCTCCCCGAATGGGAGCCCAGTCATCGCTAGAAGGTGACCTACAGTTTTCGGTGAAATGTTCCAACACTGTCATTGGTCAATTCGCTCCCGCCCTACCGTAAGCATGCCGTCCAGGCTAGCTCTATTGGTGAAGCGACTGCTCCAGTGAAGCGGTGGTTCCGGGTTTAAACCCCGGACCAGGGCGAATTTTTCTTTCACTGCGAAGTTTCTGAGAAAGCTGTACATCTTTCCTTTGTAGCCGTATGGCTGCTCTTGGGTGGATGGCAATGAGCAATTACTCCCTTATTACACCTGCACTTTTCTGGACAGCCCGCGAAGTAAACCCGGTTACGAGATAGAGTGAGACGCGACGCTCTGCTTTTGTCGCAGCAGCGGTCAAAAAATTCACCGAAATTAAAATCAAAGCGTACACATCAAAACGTGTTCTAGCTAAGCACTGCGGGTATCTACAAAGCTGCAAGCGCCGACTTACCTCTCCCAACGCTGCGCTTTAACCACAACGCATATAGGGATTTAAATCATGCAATGCTTTCAGCAATCCCAACAAGAATTGGCCTGTATGGAAGTAAAAGAACAGTAACCTGTCCTCTATCAGAGTCCCTTTTATAAAGGGGAGTTCGCTAGAGTAGACAGCTTACCCCATTGTTACTCTTTTTCGTTCAGAGGTAAGTACTTAACAGTGGCACAGTTGCTGCTGCGAGGCAAGCTCCTTTAAAAACACGAGTGATTTCTGCTCCAATGTTAAGAGACTGACGCCGAGTGGCCAGAAAGAGCAGGTTTTTCGGTTTTGTGGTTCTTTCTATCTATTCTCTCGCTCTGCTTCCTTTGCATCCAAACGACGCTCAGCGCGCATTCAACAATAAAACAAAGGTTGCTTTGATAGTACACTACAAGGGTACGTGTAACCCAAAGCCCCTGACTAGGAAAAAAAGAAGTTGAAAGGCTACGAGGTCGAGACTGAGGAGTAGGCGCCCAATCCAGATCGTTACGCAGGCGCTGTTACAGTCGTAAGCGACACTCCACGGAAGCGGAGAAAAAAAAAAAGAGGACGAAGACTAACAAAAAGCACACAAAACGCGCAGCTCAGCCGGATGAAAAAAAAGAAACACAGGCGCCGGCAACGGATGGCGAAACAACAACCTGCGCCACCACCCGGTGCACAGCGTAAACCGAGCCCGGGCCGGCACCGGCGTATGGGAAGCAGCGGCGCCACGCCATACGGAAAATATGGGAGCCGCGCGCGCGGCCTGGGTATACCGGAAGGAAGAAAGGAGAGAATGAGGAAAATAAAACGGGGATATATAGAGGGAGCGGAGAGAAGAACTGCATCTGCACCAGCCTGCCGGCGTCGGGGCATAATATATATATATATATATATATATATATATATATATATATATATATATATATATATATATATATATATACGTTATATGGAGCGACTGAGGGGGGAAAGAGTGTAAGAACGAGGGTGGTGTATAAGCGCACTGGAGCGGCGAAAATCGATTGCTTCGAGCGCGTCCCCGAAATACGTCAAGGGGACCCCGGTACTGTTACACGCCAGGAACAAAATAGACGAAGAAAACTAAACGGGGAGAAAGTTAAAGCACGCCAGCGAAGTTGCCCGGCGAGTTGCTATATACCGCCCGGGAGCTACGGCGACGACGACTATAGGACGGACGGTGATGTGTGCGCCGTTTGATGCGCGCTCGATTCCAACCCCCCTCCTCCACCCCCCCCCCCCCTTCCTATTTTTTTGCCCCAGGATTTTCTTCTCGCTGTATAGAGAGTCTCTGACGTGAAGCCAGGAGTGGAGCTTGAAAATCGACTGCGCGAGCCGGAGTGGAGAAGAAGAGACAGAGAGTTAAAAAAAAAGGCGTAAAAAGTTGGAAGAAAACCAGTACCCCTCCGTCCTCGATGATACCGTGTCCTTACGGCGCCGCGGTCTAGCGTGAAGCGTATAAAATGGAACAGGCGGCAGAGATGGTCGAGCGGAGAGAAGTAGCTGAGCCTTCCAAAAGAAGTTTTTAAGGCGGAAAACTGGGCTAGTTGGTGATATAGTTACCATGTGCCCTGACTCCAAAAGAAGTTAGTTGCAGGGCTGAACAGAATGGTGGCTATACACCAGGCAGTGGCGACTTATAAGGAGTGCTGCACCAGGCGTTCCTGACTGCGTCGAAGCCTCAGATGGCTACGGGCGGCTAGACATTTGATTTCATGTTGTTGATAATAGGTTTTTTATAGCGCGAAGGCAACTTCAACCAAAGAGCACCATGACACAAGGTATGTTTTTTTTGGTTAGTTAGACGCAATATGGTCATGGATCCGTCTCCAAGCTTTTCACCCAGAAAAGCCGACCACCAGGGCAGGAGAAAGTTGCTCCAGTGTGTCGCCGGTGCATGGGTACCCAGCGGCACTGGGGAACGAACCCCGCCCCTTCCGAATGCGAGGCGAGTGCTCAAGGCTCAAAGCGACCGCTGCGATGACTACACATTTGAATCTTCACTGTATATGCGGCTTCCTTGTATTAACGTGAGGGATCTAAAAACAAACGGCGCGTTGCTTCTATTCACCTCAACATAATCAAAGCCGAGCAAGACACGTCTGTCTTTGATCAGGAAGATTGCTGCTAACAAAAAAAAAAACGCGTCTGTGGTTTAACTATGCTGAACTTGGTTAACTGGAGCGAGAGATCGGTCGCGACATCTCCTGGACCATCGCCGCGGGTTTCGTGTCGGGGTTTCAGTGGGTGCTGCATGATGGCGCTACGACGACACGCCATGCATGAAGGAAATTTGCCGGAAACTTCGCTACCCGTTTAACTGGGATATCTGTAATTTACATGCGCATGATTAAATTAGTCATGCATCCCACAGTATATATCTTAAAGACGCGTTTCTTAGACATCTGTGAATTCACTAGACGCATCTGTGCTTTCACTGGAAGGCCATATCTGCAAGACCTTCAAGGTTTGTACGAAAGAGGTGGAGTTTTCGTTCAAAAACCATCTAAATTTGACATTAAAGACTTCAGAAGCCTTCTACCTACCCAGAGCGAGCTGCCGCCGATTTTCCCAGGGCCTATAGGTGTGCCTCAGAGGTGCAAGAAACGCCATTCCTTGCATTAGTGTACTTCCGAAAGACGACGAGTGCAGACATGCCGTAAATTTTATTCCCCACGGCTAGCCATCTCACAAGGCACAGTCAAACGAGGTCAGCACGAATCAATCACATGCACGAATCATCCGAAAACCTCAGAATAACGAGGACTGTGCGATAAAACAGGAGTAGTATTAGGATCGAAAGAGGTCTATCCACCTATATCATGAGGCATGCGTTATGTACACAGAGCACGTAAGTTTCTTGAACTCCTACCGAAAACGCTTTGTGAAAGCTGCATAGCTTTGCTCTGTACACCAACGACTCCCTCGGATGGGCGCTAATGAGCAACGTTGCTCCCTTGAGCGAAACCTACATTGCACTTAGGTCATTCCCTTAATACAACGCTCTACAAACTTCTCCTGTGCGCATGAAACGCTGTCATTACATCCCCTTAACGTCCCCTTATTTCCTTTCCACCTGAAGTCTTTCCCTCAAGTCGAACTCGCCGGTTCTTCAACGGGTCCTACTGTACAAAAAAAATCAGTTCTTGAGGAAAGGAAATGCCGCAGCTTTTGTCTCGCATCTCGGTGGACATCCGAACCGCGCAGTAAAGGAAAGGATAAAGGAAGGAGTGAAAGAAGAAAGGAAGAAAGAGGCGCTGCAGTGGAGGGCTCCGACCTAACTTCAACCACCCGGAGATCTTTTTTAACGCTCGCTCACATCGCACTGCACACGGGCGCCTTTCGCGTTTCGCCTCCATGGAAACGCGTCAGGCGCGGCCGGGCTCGAACCCCACGTCTTTTTTCTTATCCATTCTTTCGAAAGATCTCCGCAGTAACCGCCTCCTAAAACGCCGTTTTCCTCACACTCTTCCTCGTGCTCTAACCCCCGCATTTCGCGTGGCGCCACCTAGCGGAAACCGTCGTGAAGCGCGACGACAGCGTTCGCGGAAGAAAAAAAACCCGTTAGTCGAGCCATCGCACGGCGCCAGGCTGCGATCTATCCCCCGCGTCACCCCCAAGCCGAGAGCAACGCGCGAAGGGAGGGGGGGGGGGGGGGGGGGGGGACTGTTCGCAACGGCGCCAGGGTCGCGCGTAGCGGTAGCAGCGGCTAGCCGTCGCATGCAGCAAGCAGCTCGACAGCGCCGAGCGTCATGACGCATCGATCCTCCGCTCATCGTCGTCGTCGCCAATCGACCCAGGGGCACGGCCCGGGCACTGGCGTTGCCGACGCTGCTGCATTCGCTGCTGCACTTCAGCGAGCTCTCACCACCCCTGCACCCCCCCTCTTTTTCTCTCTCAGATGAGCGGCGTCGTCGAACGAAAAAAAAAAGATAAGCGGAGAAGCTCCCTATCACTCTAAGCCAAAGCGGTCATCCATTCCCGCTTTTGTTTTATAAACAATATACACTGCAGACCCTATGATAGGCTCAAGCAGGAGTGGCGCAAACGACAAAAAAAAAGCAGAATGAACCAAGATGTAGAGAATAGGCTGATTAGGGAAAGCATCTAATCAAGTAACGAAAAGATCATCATTATCATCAGAAGCCGGACTACGCCCACTGCAGGGCAAAGGCCTCTCCCATGTCTCTCCAATTAACCCTCTCCTTTGCCAGCTGCGGTACCGTATCCCTGCGAAGCTTCTTAAATCTCATCCGGCCACCTAACTTTCTGCCGCCCCCTGCTAGGCTTGCCTTCTCTTATAATCCACTCTGTTACCCTTAAGGACCAGCAGTTATCTTGCCTTCGCATTATATGCCGTGCACAAGCCCATTTCTTCCTCTATATTTCGACTAGGGTGTCATTAACCCGCGTTTGATCCCTCACCAACTCTGCCCGCTTCCGTGCTCTTGACGTTACACCGATAATTTTTCTTTCCATAGCTCGCTGCGTTGTTTCAACCTGAGATGAACCCTTTTCAGTAGCCTCCGCCTTCGCGCCCCTTATGCGAGCACAAAATGCGTGAATAATACTAAAAAAAAAAACAGCCTGGTGAATGGTTTCGAGTACAACATGCGTAAGTAATACTAAAAAAGAAAATAGCCGGGTGACTGGTTTTGATGCTGTTCAGCGATTCAGGGGACAACACTTGTACGGTGGAAAAAAAAAAAGGAACAGAGAAAATTCTTCAGACTGTCTCCGTATGATATACGATTATACCTCTCCTTTCTCATTTCTTCGCTTGTTTCTAAAATAGCGCTGTCTAAACCATGCGGGCAAGCACAGAGATCGCCAGGAATCTACCTACTCGTTCGCACCAACAGCTCACGCCACCGGGAAGCGCTCTAGATTGCGATGCGCTGGGAGGTCACAGCGATCTAAGAAATAAATACAGCGACAATCGACACCATGCAGGGAACAGAAAAATTCTCCTCTCGCTGAAGTGCCCTGAGTTCAAATGTTCCATTCGCCCAATTGATCAGGTGATCAATTCTTACCACACGGAGAAGATAATGGAAGTAGTTTGTCTTCTTAATGTGAGATACTAAAGTAATCTTGCTTAAGGCGATCTTCACGTTCGGGCAACTGCGATATCAGTACCGCTAGAAACACAAGCACTGATGATTTTTTGACGGCGACATATTTATAGAGTAAAGCAAATTATGGCGAAAGAGCTGCATTGCTCGAATCGCATACAATTCAAGAACGAAGCGGCAAATGCCCATCAAAAGAGACACTCTGGCCAATGGCGTCGACTGATTGTCATGACACCGCCGTTAGTCCTGTTTACCCGTAGTTGATTCGCCTCGTTCAACTCCCTGCGATATCAACTCCTGCGTGTCAACTCCCAGTTATGTCACGCTTGCAGGCGCCCCGGAATAAGGTGTCACCCGCCTACACTGGGAATCGAACGCAGCCCTACCCATGTACAAGGAGAAGGCTTAAGCAGCTAGACAATCACTGGGCGAATCTGAAGCAAAACAACTCCGCTCCACAAGCTAACGGAATTACCAACGCTACTAAACGAGAACACTGAAAAATTAAACAACAGAAAAGAAAACAGGCTGTGAAGCCCAACCAAAATATCAGCGCTCCTGCTATTTCAGGTGAGCGTGTCATCACCCGTTTGGTTTCTATCCACAAGTCTGCCGAACGACAGCTTTTCAAACGCGGAAACGGCTTCGAGACCGCAACACGCCTCGCAGTACAAATCTCTCCCTACTCAGCCGAGCTCATTATAAAGCCATCAATCCCTCGCAGAAACCCAAACACGCAGAGAAACAGGCGAAAGACGCTGCTATAGGCCAGGCTGTACAAGAAGCGAACACGTTTCTCAAGCCCAGAAACCCACGGGCGACTCCCGAAGATCGCGTGGCCGTGCCTGCCAACCACATTCCCATCCGCAACACCGCCACGCCCACAGAGCAGCTCCCGCCGAGGGAGAGCTCCCCATAAGGACTCCACTCCCTAGAGCACAACTCCGCCCAAAGGGCGAGCATCGCGCGCTCGCTCGCGCCTACTTGAAATTTCGAAGGCCACTATTTTCCATTACGGAGGGGCCACCAGCGAGTCCACATAGAGCGCGCACTCCTCTCTTCCTGCCACCACCGAAATCCCCTGCTGAATGCGCTGCGGCACTCGCTCGCCATTTCCTCGCCCAATCGATCTGACGGTGCCCGGTTATTCGAGCCCCCCTCCTCACTGCTTGCTTCGTTCGGATCTCTATGACTACCACCGGCAGGAAGCACAACTGCGCCGTGGCCGCTCCGGCATAATGCGGCCACTCCGTCATCGCTGAGCCCTGCAGGGCTTGGGAAAAGATCAAAAAAATAAAACGTCGCACGTGGTACACTCCTGCATTTCAAGGAGTAAAAAGTAATCGTCGTTATATTATACGCAGCGATGGCCTGAGCCTTTAACCCACCACCGAGTTTCCTCTCAATATTTCGGCCCGGTACAGCGCGAGGAAAGTGTGTTATGAAAAAGTGAGCCTAGTGGGACGAGCGAAAGCCCACGCAAATACAGACACGTGCACGGCTTCCGCGCGTTGCACGAAACCCACGTGCCATATGGCGTGACGCGATCGGAGGGCGACCATTTCACGGTAGGATATTGAAGTGTTTTGCTTTGGTTTATTGTCCCAATAGACCGCGGTTCCCGTGGTCTCCTATCCTCTATACATTCAGTACAGAGAAGCCATACGGCCCCTCTATTTGAACCGCCATGCTTGTTAGACGCCATCGCCCCAGGAAAGGAAAAAAAATTCGTCACCCTGCTCAACCAACACAGCAGCGACAACCTTGAAAATCTCATTTGCCCTTACATATCCCCTCGGCGTTCTACATAAGAGGCTTCGCAGAGTAAGTATTGCAATTGGCCACGGCCGCGGCGACGACTCGCTTCACGTATCTTTCCGAGCTTCGCCTCATGTTTCTCGGGGGTTCCGTGGGCGCGCCTTTGTCTGCCGGATTCCCGCATAGGCGCTGTAATTGCTTCGCATCAACCTCCTACGATGCGTAGCGTCGGCGGCTACTCGTCAACAATTTCTTCCAAGGAGTCCTCTTCTGTGGACAGCGGCCGCTTGCGAGGCCCCACTTCGTCTAATACGACTAGTACCTCAAGTTCAGCGCAGCAGCCGCGCACAGACTGGCCTCCCACTTGCGCGCGGTCATGCCGGCCACATGTGCGCATGCGCGGCGCTCTGATTGGTCCAGCTGCGGCAAGCGCGCGCTCGGAGAGCGAGCGCCGTTACGAGGCCAGATACATCGCGACGTCTGGCTGAGGTAACTAATGAATGCTTCGCGTTAAAATGAAGAGCCACTGAATGAACTATGGGTATCGCAGCAACCGAAAATTTTCACAATCCGAGGTAGCTTTTGCGCTGATCCCCTTAATAAGCAACTCCGCCATTTGTTTCAAAACTGCAATCACCTTGCCATCTTTCGCCTATACATAACCAGTTTGAATGGTGAAAAAATAATGTCCCTTTTAAATATGCTTTTAAAGTACAGAAATCGTTTTTTGCTGCCGAAAAAAAACAACATAACCAGAAAGATCCAAGCCATGAATTTTTACTATCAAAAATTCAATGCTGTTGTCCTTAGTGTATTAATGACGTGCACTTGGAGACAACCTAGGAAATTAAATTATTATAACGTAGTAATTCCAGACCACTCAAATTAAGAATCTCTAGGACGCATTGCCTGGATGCAGGGACCGTATCATCGTTCTCTACTGGACTTCATGAAATCACCTAACCTTTTTCTGTTCATTTAGATCATTCATCACACTTTCACCCATAATTGATGCCCTGGGGCAATAAATTTCGCTTTCAAGAAAAAAAAGAAACTCAAGGAGGAGTAAAGCCATTTTTTTCCTGGCTACCGTAAGGTAACGTGACTGCCATCAAACTGCGAGGCAAAGTTCAAAAGGCACTGGTAGACTAGCGCTGTCCTGCACAAAATTTATAAGGCTGCCCTATAGGAGCGCTATATCCAACGGACAGCATGCAGCAAGAATACCGCACAGATGGATGGCATAGAGCAGTAAGGAGCGTCCTCAAATGCAAGATAGTCAAGGGCCGACACTGAAGCCAGGTTTAAAATGAGAGACTACTATTTGACCACGACATGAGAAGCCGGAACCGAAAGAACAAAATGCGATCTCAATTTCAAGGGATCAGGAAAGTATTGTGCTCGGAAAACAACTGGTGGGAGTTCAAAAAAAATCAAGTCATCTTGAAACCAAAAACTTTTCTGTTCATTGCGTATTAAAGATCACAATAAAGACATTAAAATTAACTGCAAAATATGTCGATACATCATACACCTCAACGAATCTATTCGGTGCGGTTAACAGTTCTTACCATCTGGACGTTTGCCACTACTCTCGACAACACGTCCGCGAGGACAAGGAATATCACAAGAGCAAATAATGAAAGAAAGGCTGCCAGACAGAAAATTCCACGAAACGCGCAATGTTTTTTTCGCCCAGTCTGACCACACAATTTCAGAGAGAATCCCCGGCGACAGCAAAAAAAGAGCCCTCCTCCCCCCGCTCTGGTCTCGGCTCTCGGGCTAATGGGACGGCAAGAATATGCGCCATCCCACGCGCTTTCGCCACCGCGACACGCACCACCTACATAGGCCTCACCCTTTCCCCTCCCCCCCTCCTTTCGCGCCACAAATCCCCTAGACCGTCTTCTATATCCCTTCTCGCTATCTCCGAAGCCCAGGCCTCGAGAGCAAACACAAGACGCCTCCACGCTGGCAGCGTCATCTACCGGAGCGAAACGCCAGCGGCCGGTCAACAAAACGGTCAGTCTAGGGCGAACGAGACGGGACACCGGAGGGCGCATTATTACGCTCATGGATGCGCGCGCGCGCGAAGCACGCAGGGACTGTCCCTCTTATCCCGTCGCACCTTCACGATCCTTCCCGCTGGCGCCATTTCTTACTGCACCCTTTCGCGCCCCCTTCTTTTACGCCAGGCTACTTGGAACGCGCTCTCTCACCCGGAGCTCGCTACAGGGACCAGAAGCTTAGAGGAGTGGGGACAAGTTGGATGGCGCGGCTTTCCCGTCACCTCTCAGCTACTATTCCCTAGGACGCACAGGGAAGAAACGGGAGGCTCCCATTTCCAATTTCCGCCGCGCGCCGCTAGTCTGACGGGAACGAGGCGCTAGAAGAGCGGGCCCGGCCAACGGCGCGATATGAAAATGGGCCGGAGCAAGTAAAAATACATATCCGGCGCCAAAGCAACGCCGCGGACGGCGGCACGAGGAAATATGGAGCAGGGCTTTTCGCCCTTCAGAATTTCCTATAAACGTAGGGGCCGGTCGCAGCGCAGCTGTGTTGAGCACGGGGGGAAAAGAAACAGCAATGTCGAGGCAGGAATGGGGAAGCAAGGAGGTTCAAGGGAAGGTTGAAAGAAAAAAGGACATAAAATAAATAAGCCGTGCTTCACGAAATGACCTCGTCATGTAGGCCAACGGAGAAGAGACAGGCCGTTTTGAATCAGGAAATGAAACCGTGACGACCTTTACGACGTTTGCAGAGAAGACAAATGCCTTGCGCGTCCTAAGCACGTCCGACGTTACGAAGAGCGAAGGTAGGCAAACGTAGGCGCTCCTTGGGCTTAACTCCTGAACCACAAACTCCGACCTGTACTTGTCATGAGAGATTATACCAATATGGGCAACGACGAGTTACACTCGTCCGGCCTGATATTGCGTTGCTTCCACTGCCAAAGACGAGTTACGGCCGGCAATTGCGTTGGTTGCAATTTTCATAACTAGAGGGCTGTAGTCGTCCATGAAACTCGTTTTCCGCCTTTAGCGCGTGGTTTAAGTCTGACAACAAAAATTTTCTGCTACAATTTTTGAAGAATTTCGGAATTTTGGTATGCTTCTCGGGATATTTAGTGATTAAATGGTTAAAAGGAAATATGGTGCACAAATCCGCTCAGTTCCGTAACGCGCTTGTTGCAGGAAGTATTTTTTTATACACGCTTTTATTAGACGAAATATTTTCTCAACACAGACTTCTGAACCGTCCTACAATGCAGGATTCTAAGCCAATTTGCAAAGTGGTACATGTGGCTTAGCTTGAATTATTTGACACTGACTTTAAAATTACATTTCTCATAACGCGCGGTGGTTTCCTTATGACAACGCGCAAAAAAAAATTTTGTTCTCTCAGAATTAGTGTATTCGATGGGGTCGAACTTCAGAAATGGCGTCCAGAGATGTCTGGCGGATCTTTCCGAACGCATGCAAGGCAAAAACTGAACGCACACTACACAACCCTTGCACATATAAATTTAGACCCTCCTGAACCCACGCTAGCGAGCGAACGTTTTTACACAAAAAACTTGAAAACTTGCAGAGTTACTGCGCCAAAAGAGCGGTGTCTCATATATAGAACGCAAGGCATATGTGGGTTAAAATGGGGTAATTAGCCCATAGATTGCTACTACAATTTCTCCTCAGCGGTAGATTAACCTGCAATACGACCCTTAAACTACTTTCCCTTTGTTGCTTAGCATAAAAGCCCATTCTTGATTTAGAGCGACTATTTTTAGACGCACAAGAGCCTTGCAAAGCAGGACGTTCTTAGCCCTTTGTATAATAGTGCCAACAACACGTGTGCTGAACAGCCGTGTTTGGGCCTCTCTCTTCAAAAATGTACTTTTCAAGTTTATTCTTAAATTAAGCTCCATCACAAACAACGAGTGTTAATGTTTAAGATCATCAGTTGTGTGAAAACACCCCACTTCATTAGTCGCAAGGTATCCGCTAAATGTTTGTGCTGTCTCTTTAGCTTTATGTACTGGGTCGTTTGGTTTGGTTTATTAAGGTTTAACGTCCCAAAGCAACTCAGGCTATGAGGGACGCCATAGTGAAGGGCTCCGGAAATTTCGACCACCTGGCGTTCTTTAGCGTGCACTGACATCGCACAGTACACGGGCCTCTGAAATTTCGCCTCCATCGAAATTCGACCACCACGGCCGGGATCGAACCCGCGTCTTTTGGGTCAGCAGCCGAGCGCCATAACCACTGAGCCACCGCGGCGGCTCTTATTTACTGGATCGTTACGTACTCTAAAAGGCTCATTTAATCGTAGAAATAGTGTTTAACATGATTTTTAAGAAATTTTAGGAGGTGCAAGAATAGGGTGTAACCTGGTTTCTGCCGGAAGCAAAGGGTCCTAGATATATATATAGCTTCTAACAGTTCGGTGCCGTTTACTTTGAGCACAAAATGGTGCCCGTCCGTGACCCAGTACCCTGCCATAGAGGTCCCCGTTGAAGAAACTAGAATAGGCATTAAACTACTGGTTGCAAACAATCCCCCTGTCGGTGGAAGTGGGCCCTTCTTACCGGTGACCTTGTCGCGGATGAGCTTGCAGGACTCGACCTCGCCGATGCTGGAGAAGAGCGAGCGGATCTCCTCCTGGGTCATGGTCTGCGGCAGGTAGTTGACGATCAGGTTGGTCTTGGAGTCCTCGGCCGAGCTCTGCTGCTGCGCCGAGACGCCGCCGCTGCCGTGCAGCGTCCCGTTCTGCTGGGACGACTGCACCGACGGACCGGTGTCCATGCCATTCATTTGGGAAGCTGCAAGGGTGCAACACAAGAAAGGGTCAGACGCCGCGCCATCTGGCGGAAGGCGCGACACTTAAAGAAAGGCCACATGCCAGTGACATGAGTCGAGTAAATCAGGGACATCGGGACGTGTATGGCATACACGCGGAACACATACGAGATTGTGTAAAGAGTACAGTTCCGAGTTTATTTAACTGCAACGATAACTTATTTGTCACGTGACTGATTATAGCGGGTCATGCGACCTTGCTGTGTGATGGCGTCACGTGAGAAGAACACCAATGCACGCAATGCGCGTTGCATTTACAGAAGCGCCCATACGGGAAGCAGCACGCCGCTACCGTCAGGGGCCGCTGCAATAAGCACTAGGCATGGTGGCAACTACCACTGCCTCGTTTCAAAGGGGACGCTCGTACCTTCCATCCATCCATCGTCAACAAAACGGCTGAGGGCCTCGGCGCTCGCAAGCAACTATGCGTGCAAAGGACGGCAGATTATAACCACACACACACACACACACACACACACACACACACACACACACACACACACACACACACACACACACACACACACACACACACACACACACACACACACACACACACACACACACAAATGGCGAAGTAGCTCAGCATAACGCACAGACGGCAATGCGATACACACTAACAGGATCCTTCGTTTAAAAATTGTAGCTTCATGAACCAGAAACGGCAGACGCATCGATTCCCGACGGAAGAGAAAAGGCCGGCATCCACTGCATTCGCCGCGACCGCGGGTGAGCGGGCTATTTCCGACGCCGCTATAGTGCTGGTACCGCTGCAGCCACTTCTCATTTCCCGAAAGAGGGAAAAAGAAGCAAAAAAACCGGGAAGCGGAAGGCACACGCGGAAAAGAGCGGTTTTAAGAGAATGGGGGAAATTGGGGAAAACAACCACAGAGCGAGGGACGGTGTGGGGAGAGCGGGGAACAAAGGCAGGGGGTCCGGTGTGCCTACGCAACGACGGAGGCGGCCAAGGTCTCTCGTTCGACGGGGGAACGTCATCACGGAGAGCAGGGCCGCCGATTCTCCCTCAAGCGCACAGACAGACCCCCCGGCGGCTCCCGCACAGAGCTCGTTGCGCTGCCTGGTTATGCGTCGTATAGCAAGGGGGCCGGCCAAGCAGCCTTTCTATATCGGGAACGGCGACCGCCCTAGCTGGCTGCCCGGCGGCTAATCCCCAATCTCTCCAACCGATCCGCTACGACGAAGCTCCCCTCAGCTCGGCGCTCTACCCGGAAACACTACTCGATTGATCGAATTCTGTGTTTGTTATGAATACAAATCTTTTTTTTTTCTGCCGCAACCATTCGAGGAAAGACGCCCTCCGTCCTACTAACGTCGGTCGTCTCTGGTTCGTGGCTTTAGGTAGAAATGCCTCCGCGGACATCGGTAGCATTCGCCTTAAGCGCACTACATGTGTGCGGCCGGCACTTCGCATACGCAAGCGGATATTTATGCGTCATCGGGTCGCTCGAACTGATGGGGTTTCCGGCATCGCGAGTAACAGAAATAAAACAGCCACATACCGAGAACTGAGTCGCCGCGGCCATTTAGGCCTTTCCCAGCGCGGCCACGTGGCGACGGAGAGAGAAATACGACCGTTAGTTACGGGCACCAAAGAGTGTTGGAGGTCGTGGCATGCTCGCTGGCTTCGCACTGCTCACAGAAACTGCACAACGCAGAAAGGATCCCGGAGACGGCATTTTGTGATCTTTTCTTACGCCTGACGTAACAGTACTTAGTAACTAAAATTACTGCGGAGCTATTTTACAACTCATCGCATAGCCACTAATGAAAGGATATTTTCAATGCTACGCTTTGTTTCAGTGACTGACGAAATCCTTATATCCATTAAGAGCCCGCCATTTTTCAATCTAGGCAGCTATACACAGAAAAGGGTCACAAAGCGTGCGTGTGCGTGTGCGTCCTTTCCTCTGTCCTGTGACTTCTAAGCAAGCAAGAAATCACGTAAAACCTGCCACCCGGAGTCACCGCAGTGGTACCCGATTTTCTGCCCAGACAACCGGATGTTAAAGTTTCACTTTTTATTTGTTGTACGGGGCCCCCGCAACGAAGGAACACGAAACAGCAACCATGGTGGAATTCCGCGCCGCATCCTGGGTCGTTCACTCAAGAAAGATCCTATCAAGCACGCTCACAGCGCAAGAAAAAAAGGACTGACTACAAGAGGCATGGACTAGATATACAACTGAGCTGGAAATGGAGCGCCAGTCTCACCTTCCTCTTCTAGTCGTCAACATTTCGCGCCGCGACCAGACGGTACAACGAAATGTACGACAAAGGTTAGCGCAAGTCGCAGTGCAGAAAGCCCCATGAACGTGCTAGTTACTTTAAGTGCAAGTTGGAGGCATCAGCAAAGTTTCGACCGCAGCCAAGAAAAAAAAAGACAATCGGCGTCCTTCTTTTACTTAGTTTGGCGCCTGCTCTTTAGACGCGAATACGCATATACAGAAGTTAAAATAGAGTAAGCTGTCTTCTAGCGCTCTTTCTAGTCTTTTAGTCTTCCTATAGAGCTCCAAAGTCGGTCATGCCTCGGTACAAGCGCGACCGCCGAGCGGCGTCTTACAGCGCATCCAATACGCACACGTGAACCCGACGCCCGCACGGATAGTGGCGCTGTTGTCAGGATGCGCGCCTTATCTACAGCACTCCTCTGCAGCTGAGCGCACGCGGAGCACGCGTCAACAAAGCGCCCCTCCCGCGCCGTCTCCGCGTGATTTATTCATCGCAGCCCCCGGCAGACTTGACAGGCGGCCGCCCACCCTCAACACACACCTGCCGCGCAGTGAAGCACCGCTCCGGTGCCGGCGGCTACACGCGGGCTGAAGCGTGGGCCGTGACGTAGTCGGGTCGAGAGCTATTTAAAGGAGCTTTGGTCTCGGAATAACGTTCCGCCTTTTGCCCGAGATCGCGGCGACTGCGATCGAACGATGCGCGCCGGAGGCCACGAGAGGCTGTAGCGCCCGGGGCTCCGGTGAGCGGCTGTAAACAACGCGGCGAACGCCCATTACTCGAAGCAATGCAATCTCTCAGAGCATGCAGCCTACGGTTCTCGCAATTGCCTCTTTTCCTTGTTCTTCTGCCTTTTCCCTCGCGTTTTGGCTTCTCATAGTTAATACTAGCACTTGTAGTCCGATTATTCGAAAAGGTGTCGAACACCTGTTTGGCTCGAACCTTATCTATTTCAATGGACACTGCGCAAGAATTCAATTTTTTTTGTTACCTCAGATGAAACGATACGCGCCACCCCGATATGCTGAAAGCTCTTACTGGTTTATTATGATTTTTGATTATGATTCGTTAAATGAGGACAATTTTCCACTATTGCGTGCTTCCTTATTGTAATAGATTCTTTTTTTTTCATGATGTACGCGTTTGATACTAATATCTTTGTGCGTGTATACTTTAAACTTCGATTAGCATGTACATTTTATCGTTTAGTAAGCTGCGTTGACCACTGTTTTGTACTATAGCTCCTGGGCTTCGTCAAGTTGCTGAGCGCAATTTTTAGCCCAGGGGAACTTCAGTCTGTAAGACGTCTGTAAGCCTCGGAGACACTTCGAGACACTTGAGACACTTCGAGCGCTAACAACGTCAATGTAAAAAGCAAACATAAGCATCGTAACGTTACAGCTCCCAGCTGTTTTTTTGTGTCCAGTTAGTTATGTTGGAATTTCGGCCAGTAACTTTTTTTTTAACAGCCTGCTTCCACACTCCAGCAGACAACCGTCGAGTTCGCCAAAGGACACTTTGCTGCATGACTCACCTATACTGCGGCAGAGCTAAAAAGCCAAACTAACAAGTAAAATAACATGCAACAATAACTAGTGCCATGTTTTCTCTTTAAGCGGCAAAGAAGACCACGCCTCCTCCCCTGCCGCACCTAAAACCCCCTAAAGAAACAAATACTAACATTTAACCATCCTGTGATTTCGCTCTTCAACGCGACAACAATTAGTGACGTGTTTTCAACGACACTGCGTACGGAGCTCTGTAGTTGTGTTACTTTCTGAACAATGTTTTTCAGCTCCGAGATAGGCAATAGCCTGTGGCTCTGTTCTGAACTAGCCTCTCCTTACATCTTCATCTCAATAAATAAACAAACTATAAAAATAGCCAACCACTACGCACTCTGGCAACCGCCATGTCTGCCCGCACTGTACATCGCTCCGAATCACTCTCTTCTCGCGAAGGCGTTCAGGCGGAGACTTGGCTCAAGGCACAATCCATTAACGCACGTCGCCCATCTGAATATATTCTGCGAGTTATTGAAAGCGCTCCGCCGAGACCAGCCTATTCGCTCAAACCAGGCTCATCACCATGCGGCGATATGAACACTGCTTGAAGCGGTAATATGCAAATCAGCTTCCTGCTTTTTGTCCATATATGTATATATATATGTATATATGTATATATATGTATGTATAGTGCACTAACTATGCTTAGTTTTAGCAATTATAAAAGCTAATTCGTTATTAGTAATTGGTAATTCGTTAATTAGTAGTCAATAAATAGTTAATTTGTAAATGGTTAGTCAATAAAATATTACATTTTATTAGTACTACTAGATAATGGTGTAGTAGGTCGTAACTGGGAACTCACTATACGATAATCCACTGCGCATGCGCAAGGCGCCAGCAGTCAATGCACCGCGCTTGAGCCTACTGCGCATGCGTGTGGCGTCATTGAGTGGCGCCACCACCGTTCGAGAGGAGCACTCCACATGCAATCTTGCCAGACGCCTCCTGAACGCCGATCCGGAAGGATGCCGCCTAAACGCTCTCCTGTCTCTCCAGCAACCAAGCGTACGCGCGCTAATGAACGACAGAGACAAAAGCAGCAACACCGCGCTAAAGGCTTTCGCCTCACCGACAATGCCAGATTATATTTATTACGGCATCGTGTGGCCTGCACACAGAGGCGGTGGAATTGCTATGCTCATCAAAGTCTCAATTACCTGTTAAGTTGTCAATGAATTAACATGCATTACACCCAGTGTTGAGTGCCTTGTGATACGGTTGAAAATATTCTTATAGCAGCTTTCTATAGGCCACCGTTAGAATACAAGTCCCAATTTTTTTTTAATTGATAGAAAATTTTCTGTGAAGCCGTCACTCAATGCAAGGAGCGTTCTTAGTTATGGGTGATGTGAGTATTAATATGCTCGGTGAACATTCATCTTCTGAGCACCTAGAAACCATACTTCGAACTTTCGCTTGTTCAAATATAATTTCTTTGCCTACCCGTGTTACCGATACCAGTGCCACACTTCTCGATATCTGCATTACCATGCAATGTACCTTGTGACCAGTGCTTATCAGGTGTGCTTTCCCTGGATATCAGTGACCACCTCCCCGGTTTTTACATGTTTTCCGACAGCGATTGTCAAACAGAAAGTCACTTATAGTTCTACTTATCGTGACATAAGCTCTGCTTAGCACGAAAAATTTTACACTGCGATAGAAAATATTCACTGGGAACGTATCTACGCCGGATGCGATCCTAGTCAAGCGTATCATCTTTTTCTCAGCAAATTTAAGGCCTGCTATGAGAAACATCCCGCGGTGCACAATTCTAACTGAAGGAAAAAAATACGCAAGCCTTGGATTACGACCACCTTGCATAAGAGAATAAATGTAAAAAAAAAATGTACCGCGCTTTCCTCCAATCACGTGATACCATTCAACTAAAACAATTCAAGGCATTTCGTAACAAATTAAATGCCAATTTAAGGAAGGCAAAAATGTACTACTATGACTGTCTATTTGCTGAAATATACAACAACCCAAGAAAGCTACGGCAAGAAATCAATAATTTATCCAATAACCTTAAAGCTAAGTCCCCTCTTAATATGGCAGCTTTTGCTGATGGGAAGACTGATATAGAAGCGTTAGATGCAATGAGTTCTTTTCTAACGTCGGCGAATACAATTTTTCAAACTGAGACTCAATCAATCAATCAATCAATAATTTTATTTCTTCCTCACAAAAAGATTAGCGGAGGACGAGGAGGGCTCGAAGAAAAAGTGGAAGTTTCCACTTGACGAGCTTCGGGCCCCCTATTTATGAGGCATATACAGTGGAACATTAAGAAACACATCTTTATACATTAGAAAGTTTAAAAGTCAGTATGTGTAATATGCAATACAAAAATATTATACTCATTTTGGAGCCACAAATAAAGGTCAGTATGTACAAGGAATGCAGCCACGGTAGCACACCAATTCTACAAGAGAATTTCTAAAATAAAACAACAATTTCATACACGCTCACTGTCGCGTTACAAAGGACTTAAGCATATTGTTGGTAATGGTGCTTATGTTAATTCCTTGACAATGAAGGTGGTTTAGAAGGGTCGGTAGGGCATGACGGAGCATTTGTTCAGATAGTCTTAAGCGTGAGTAAGGAATTTTCCAATTGTGCTAATTCGTTTCCAATACTTCGCCCGAGGCTCGAGAATTCAGTTATACTCTTTCCCGTTACTTCCTAGGAAGTCATCAACTTCATTGCCAGGATTTGAAAGAATGTCGCTGCTGGATTAGATGACCCGAGAAGTGTCTCTATTAAACATGTAGCACCGATTATAGCCTTACCATTCGCATTTATATTAAATCAAACGATTGAAACAGGTACCTTTCCTTCTGACCTTAAACAAGCGCGTATAACCCCGGTCCACAAAGGTGGAAGTGTTAATGATGTATCAAACTGTCACCCGATATCCGTTTGCCCATATTTTAGAAGTTTTTTTGAGAATGTTAATGCTCCATTTAAAAATTGTTTTACTAAATACCATGCTATCAGCGATTTGCAGTACGGCTTTCAGAAACGAAAATCAGTTGAAATAGCCTTACTACAAATCAAAGATGAAATACTTAAGAACAATGATAACAAATAATTCACTGAAGGCTTATTCATTGACTTCAGGAAAGCATTTGACTGTGTAAACCAAAATATATTACTCTCAAAGTTGCAAGGTTATAGCATACATGGCGTTTCCCTTTATCTTTTCAAAAGTTTTCTCTCAGACCGAAAACAGTGTGTAAAAGTCGGTGATCTGACTTCTTCGATTACAACAGTAAAACATAGTGTACCTCAGGGGTCGATCCTGGGACCTTTGTTGTTCATTCTGTATATTAATGACATGTGCAAATTGCCTCTTTACCCTGAACTGGTGGTCACGTGCGTTGATGACACAAAGATTTTTTTCTCTGCAAAAATCGCAACTCAATTGAAAACTGTCATAGATAGTCATTTGATCAAACTTGAAGTGCGGTTGCAAAAAAACATATTAACCTTGAACGTTAAAAAGAGTAAGTATATTATTTTCAAGCCACAAAACAAAGCCTGTGACACTGAGCTAGTTCTAAATTTTCAAGGTACCGCTTTGCAGCGTGTGACATCAGAAAAATTTTTAGGCGTCTGGTTCGAAGAAACGATGTCGTGGAACACGCATGTTAGCAAGCTAACGACAGAATTAAGTACAACAGTTGGCTGTCTCTATAAGTTGAGAGAATTACTTCCAGTGAGGCTCAAAAAAGCAATATATTCTGCTAATTTGTATTCTCGTTTTTCATATTGCATTTTATTTTGGGGAGTTACAACCATCGATAATTACAATAAACTGGAGCGACTACAAAAAAAGGTGTTACGAATTCTTGACAACTTTTATGGAAACCCTAGCCAGCTATCTACTGATCCCTTGTTTACTAAACACAATATGCTTAATGCAACTAAATTATATGATTGCAAGCTCTCTCTCTATATGCATAAACATAACTTTCCAAATAACACACACCTCCCTTCGCATGCTTACAGCTTACGTAGGGAACTAAAACCAGTGCCGCGTACACGAACAAATTATGGCTGGTCCACTCTTTTTTTTTTTATTCGAGAAGTGTGCCATGAGGCATAAGTTGAGAAAGGAAAGGGGGGGAAAGGAATGCACGGGATTGAAAGTTAAAAGAAGGAGTGAAGAACCGTTGCGCTGAGGTACCCGCATACCATCATCGTATAATGAACTTAAAAACCACATTGACTTTACTGCCCCGCTTAACACATTTAGACACAAATTAACAAATTTTCTGATGAGGCAATGAATAATGCTGCGATCGAAATAAATGGCGCTGACAATAAGAACTGACGCCACTAATCGCCGACGGACAACTGATTGGTTTTTAATCGATTATCTTTTGTTTGCATCATAATGTGCTAGCGTATGTTGGTTTTTAAATGTATATAAATCAGATATATTATATTGAAATATTACTTTATAACCTTCAAGAAGTGTAAACACTGCATTTGCTATTTGTATAAGCTTCATGTTCATATTCATTTTTGACATCTGCTGTGTGTGTCACTCTTTAGGAAGTGTAAGCACTGCATTTGCTCTAGGTATACGCTTCATCTAAATATTATCTCGATTGTGCTGTGAAGTCCACTGCGTGATGCTGCCCCCATACTTGTCGGTTGGAAATAAAGTGGATTTTGATTTGTAGATCCTTCATGGTCAGCGGCAGGGGGGAGGGGAGGGGGGGGGGGGTAGAACTGTTGTGTAGTGTATTTCTCGATAACGAGTCATTTCGTTTTCAGTCACACACCGTACACCGCATAAAGTTCTTCTATGTATCAGAAATTACAGCGGGCAATTAAAATCAGAAATGCTCAGTAATGCAGGCGCATTTCAGTGCCTGTTAAAACGATTCATGACCAAGCAGCGTCACTTTATGCTCTATAGGGTGTTTCACCTAAGAACTTACACAATTTAAAAAAATAGGCTTTCAGTTAGAGGAGCGTTTTTCAGCATAGCGTTGCCAGCAGTGGAACATCAGAACACCGCTAAGACGTGCTAACTAACGGGCTGGTTAACGAACAATGAACGGTTAACTTTTTCACTATTACTGTAACGCTTGTTAATTACTGACAGGCGTGCAGCCCACCGTAAGTAATATCCATATAATTTTTGAGGCTTCCGAAAACGCGGTTACAGTCTGCGCTGTGGCCCAACAAAGCTTGCCTGTTTCGACGAGTTACGTGCACTGGAGAGGTTGCTTTACCCGCAAGGTTCTCGAAAGCACATCTATTTTGGCGCGATGTATTCAAGATTATGCCAGCACGTAAATAATAATAATAATAGAGCGTTACTTTGCGTTCGCATTTCTCAAACCACTGGAACGCCGCGTTCCGATGGAGGCGAAACGCAAAAGGCGCCCATGTACTGTGCGATGTCAGTGCATGTTAAAGAACCCCGGGTGGTCGAATTCATTCAAGGAGACCTCCACAACGATACCTCTTTCCTCACTTTTCTTCTTTCAATCCCTCCATTATCCCTCCCCTTACGGCGCGGTTCGGGTGGGCGCGGACATAAGCGAGACAATTACTGCGTCATTTCCTTTCCTCAAAATCAATTTTTACTGATCAGGAGTTCCCGGGTTTCAACCCGACCGCGGCGGCTGCGTTTCTATGGAGGCAAAAGGCTAAGGCGCCCGTGTGCCGTGCGATGTCAGTGCACGTTAAAGATCGCCAGGTGGTCAGAATTCTTCCGGAGCCCTCCACTACGGCACCTCTTTCTTCCTTTCTTCTTTCACTCCCTCGTTTATTCCTTCCCTTACGGCGTGGTTCAGGTGTTCAACGATATATGAGACAGATACTGCGCCATTTCCTTTCCCCCAAAGACAATTATTATTATTTTCATTTCAAAGGTAAAGTGGTGTGACACCATGGTGGGCCACAAATGGTAAGACCTAGAGCCACATTTGACCTCTGGCTCGCTTGAAGGTCAACCAGCAACACACAGCAATATCGGCTTTACGTAGCGTAGTGAAGCTTTCGCTTCAAAACCTTCGTTACTATATGTTTACCTCAGAGCGTTTCAGAACAAAAATTCGCCCGGTTTAATTAAAACGACCCATGAATAGCCAGAGTGAAGCGGCAGTTTTCAGTAGGATATGGAGTTACGTCAAATGCAAAAATGGCATCCACTATCGCTTTCGACAAGAATCCCAGCGAACTCCTCTGTTAGGACAGTATTTAACACGTGAATGAGCCACTTCGGTTCAATATGCTCTATCAACTCCCAAGCCAACAGAGTTCAACGGCAAACGCCCTTCAAGCTTCCGCGCCGAAACAGACTTCTCATCGCCGATAAGTACACCGGCTTAGTTCGTAGATGCTCTCGACAGTAAACAACTTCTGTCGCGCTAATGTTCTTTACTTATCGCCGTCTGGCTATCTTTACAGGGTTGTTTTGTCTGCTTTTCTTATGCGGCATTTTCTGCAGACGCTGCAGACTCGTCTGCTCGTGGTGTTTCTGCAAACGCCGCGAGTAGACAAATAGACGACGAGAGGCGGTAAAACACTGTTAAAATCCTTCCGTTCTCCTGATTGACTAACGAGGTGTGCAGCTTCCATAGTGCAGCAAGTAAGCATTGACATTGAATGCAGAATGCATATATGCATGCATTAAAACATTGAAGTTGATTCCGCCTACATATCAATCCTTGAAAGGCTGTGTCGCGCCGAAGGTTAGCCAAGATTCAGTAAGTACACACAAAATACTTCCATTCAGTTGTTAGCACTGTGCACCAGGTGGCGGGGGATATAAGTGAAAAGTCTGTAAATGACGCTATTTTATCCGAGCTTGCGGCTAGTTCTACAGCATCTGGATTGTGGTACAGTACATTTCGATGTCTTGCTTATACAGGGACACTTCCTACACGGTGCGCTGTTGGAAGAATCAATGTCAGTGCCAGTTCAACGCCTACCGTTTCTGCAAATGGCGGAGCTTCAAGCGCGGCGCGCGATTCAACAGGCAGGGTAAGCGAATTCTGCGCGTATACTGCAAATTCTTCTTCTACTCACGTTTGGTAACACTGCAAAAGTGGCCTTGAAAGTTGCAATGCCCGCTATGAGGCGAAGAAAACCAGCCGTTGGCCACAGAGGCGTCACCTTCGGTCGTGGCGTCGCAGACGGAACAACGTTGAACGCGCTCCCCCTTTCCGGTCGTTTGCGTCTTCTGCGACGTAGACCCGCTCCGTGTTTGATTGCCGTCTGCTCGCAACGGCGTTCGATTCGGCCGCGCCGCGTTGCTGCATTCGCTTCTTGGTGCGCCTGGAGTTCACACTAGACTCTCTGAAGCTGCGTAATTATTTTTGTTTTGTTCTAGCTGCAAACGCGTTGTTCTTTCAGCGTACGTTCCAATTTAAAATAAAAGTGCATGTGCGTCGCTAAATCTTCGCAAAGATGCCTGTTGTGTTGCCAGCGTGTTGCAGACGACCCTTCCGTTTGTAAACGTTCACTTTGGGGCATTTTATTTTGCGGAAAGATTTTTTGCTGCTTTCACGTCGGATGTAGGCTTACGAGGAGGCTTGTTTCTATTAAGTTGCCGACCATATCTACAGACGCACAACAAGTGCGGTGATATTGTGTCACATATAATAAGGAGTTTGAAATAGAAGTCTGAACGAAAAACAGTTTGAAGACGACGAGGCTGGCGATAAGGATGACGTGCATTAACCGAATAATAAAGACGATGATGAAGTATTCGGTGAGGTGGGAAGAGAAGATTGGTGAAAAGGAAATAAGAGGACGGCGAGAAGGATGACGTGCACCAACGCAAAGGTTATAAAAGGGCGAGGGAGAGCGAGGCACGAGGGGGAAGAAAAGCGAAGCGGAGGCTCCGACGGGTCAGGGACGCTTTGGCTGGAAGGGAACGACGCCGGCTATCGGTCTGGTCTGGTGAGCTCGAGTTATACGGCTTCGCATCGTGGACTTCCTGTCGTTTCTGAGCCCGTTCCGAGGAGCCAGCAGCTGACGCAACCACCTGCTACGGCCAACGTTGCCTCCAGCGTTGTTACCACCCATCCGGGTGGTGCCCACAACGCCATCAACACCGGCATCACCTCCACGGGCGCTTGGACCGGGAGCTTGTACGACGCAGCCAGCAACGCCGCCAGCTACGCCAGCCTGAGCACTTCGAACGCCACCTCGACGCCGTCTACTGGACCCATGCAACGCTGCATCAGCACCGAACCATGAGCACGAACGCCGAACGCTAGTAGCAGACGCTGGCAGTAGTGTTCCCGGGCCGTGTGCGTTGGCAGTCTTTGTGTTTTGTGTTTTGTTAGTTTTGTGTGTTAGTGTTTGTGTCACGTAGGGTGTATTAAATGTGCGTATGTGCGGGTACATCTGACGCCTAGTCCATTCTTTCGGCCGGAGTGTTCTCCGGGGATCAGTGACATATTGTGGGTCGCTTCTGGCTTGAAACCTGCAGTTTCTTAAAATTCTCAAATTGAAAACTGGTTTTTTGGGAAAAGTAACTGGCGCATCATCTGTCTCACTTCTCGGTAGACACCTGAACCGCGTCGTAAGGGAAGGGATAATGGAGGGAGTGAAAGCAGGAAGCAAGAAAGGGGTGCCGTAGTGGAGGACTCCGGAATAATTTCGACCACCTGGGGTTCTTCAACGTGCACTGACATCGCACAGCACACGGGCGCCTTGGCGTTTCGCCTTCATTGAAAAACACTGCCACCGCTGTCGGGTTCGAGCCCGGGAGCTCCGGACCAGTAGCCGAGCGCCCTAACCACTGAGCCACCGCCAAGAGGGAGAAAAGGACACTTCACCTTGGACCGTGGGAATTGCGGGAAGATGAGGCCTCGTATTTGGCTTGGGTATATGTGTTGGGCTGAAAACGTGGATTCTGCTTCGAAATAGTACAGAAGCGCCGCGATGTTTCCTGCTGCACGGAAGTTAAATTATTAAGACGAAAGCGTCTAATGCCTCATCGTTGTCCGTCCGTCCCTCCATTCACGAAATCTCACACTATGACGTCATCAATGGAGTAATTGCTATAACCCATGTACTCTTAGCAATTAATAAGTATTGGGTGATTAGCAGTTTGTTAATAATAATTAATTGGCAATTAAGAAAATAAAAATAAGTAATAAAAATAAAAGCCAGAAAATAAACGTAAAGAACAAACAAAAGATTAAAAAAGCGAATAACAGGTAAAAATAAAAAGGCATAAAATTTAACAAAATTAATCAAAAATAGAAAAAAATACTGAACAATACAATGCCTACCGGCGCCGTGGAAAAAAACCCGCGTTCTAGAAAGTTGCATGCTTTCGCATTCCTGCACGTAAGCAGACTGAAGTGCCCTCAGAATTTTTTTTTTGATACTGCGTTTCTATCTTCCTCGACAAAATTTAACGCAACTGAAAGTTCGGCGTTGGACCGGTATGGAAACATTTGCACGATTTCTCATTTGCAGCTCTCCGTTTCTTCTTTCACTCCCTCCTTTATCCCTTCCCTTACGGCGCGGTTCAGGTGTCCAAAGATATACGAGACAGATACTGTGCCATTTCCTTTCCCCAAAAACAAATTATTATTATTATTGTTATTATTATTATTATTATGGGGCACTGCAGCAATGGCTAGGCCGCAGCGCTCATTTGGTGATCAATCTCTCGCGATCAACCAATAACTGCATGCCACATGCCAAGGTGGCAGGGAGAGAGCGCTGCCTATCCAGTGTGCGGAACGCAATCAAAGCAGGCTTTTGCAGTTGGACACCAACGCCACGCCACGTATACATGAAAGCGAGATTGAGGTCTCCACTCACCCGCGGAGCTGGTTGTGCGCCCTTGCTTTCGTGAAAATGAGCGGTCTTAGCGAAGCTGTCAACGCCAATGAACTCTATGAACGCCGTCAGCTCACTTGTTTTGTTTGGTTTTTGAGGAAGGGAAATGGCACAGTAACCATCTCACGTGTCTCGGTGGACACCCGAACCACGCGTGAAGGAAGGGATAAAGGAGGGAGGGAAAGAGGAAAGATAAAACTGAAACTTGGAAGTTGTATTTTGAGGAAAGGCGCGGCGCTGCTCAGCGGCGGAACACCTGTGGCTCGGTGCTACTAGTGGCGCATGCGCAGTAGTGACTAGGGAGCGAGAGAGAAAGAAACAGGCGACGGAGTCGGCGGTGGCCACCTGCGCCGAGCGTGAAGTCACTCATGCTCCGACATACGCCGGCTCTCGCGAAGCGCGGTGTTGACTAGCGTAGTGAAGCTTTTCGCTTCAAAACACCCCAGGGGTGAATGAAACTTTGAAGCCCGAAAGCAGCGCGCATTGCTGCGCATTCAGTCCCGTTTTTTCCCGCGCCCGCGGCGGAAACTCAAAAGAGAACAAGACAGAAGTCCCGGAAATACGCTGCCCCCGCCGGCATCGCCCAACTACATAGTATCCAGCGCTTCCGCAGCGCGCGCGCGTTCAGGACAAATTAGGGTAAACAGGATTTAGCCGCCTGCATTTCCTGCTCGCCCCGAAACTCGGCGTCCGACGAACAGGCACGGCGCAGCGGAGAGGGAATGCGGCCGTGACGTGGCAAAGGCAAAACGTTCTCCTCGTTAACGCGCAACCGTTGATAGAAATAGCAAGCGCAAACGCCGAGCAGCTTCAAAGTGCTGACCGGAGGTTGATTAGCGTCCTCGTTGCGAACTTCGCGAAGAACCGTTTTTGGAAGCTGAGACAACAGAAGGGGA
The DNA here is from genome assembly GCF_052857255.1 of Amblyomma americanum. Classification (NCBI taxonomy): domain Eukaryota; kingdom Metazoa; phylum Arthropoda; class Arachnida; order Ixodida; family Ixodidae; genus Amblyomma; species Amblyomma americanum. Next base: position 63,892,302 of record NC_135507.1, on the reverse strand, counting down.
AAATTAACGATGGAAAGACAGGACTCGCTCCACTGACAGGAATAATAAATGAGTAACTCCAGAAGGAGGGGGGGGGGGGGCAGTAGCGCAGCAAATCGTACGCTGCACTCTGAGCACGAATACGCCTAAGTGGGAGTAAAGAGAGTGTGACCCCCTTTTACTCTAATAATAATAATTGGTTTTTTTGGGGGGAAAGGAAATGGCGCAGTATCTGTCTTATATATCGTTGGACACCTGAACCGCGCCGTAAGGGAAAGGATAAGAGAGGGAGTGAAAGAAGAAAGGAAGGAGGAGGTGCCGTAGTGGAGGGCTCCAGAATAATTTCGACCACCTGGGTATCTTTAACGTGCACTGACATCGCACAGCACACGGGCGCCTTGGCGTTTTTCCTCCATAAAAACGCAGCCGCCGCGGTCGGGTTCGAGCCGGGAACTCCGGATCAGTAGCCGAGCGCCCTAACCACTGAGCCACCGCGGCGGGGTGACCCCCTTTTACTCCTTTCCGTTTAGAGTGCGCATTGAAGCAAAGAAGCGGGACGGAAAAGCACGTGTGTAAGGGTGATTGAGGGACTCCTTGGCGTATTCCTCGAAAAAAAAAAACGCAGCTGTGACGTAAGCAAGACTTGGAGGCGCTGCCGTCACCGCGGGAAGTGCGGTATCGGCTGTGAAAACAGCCCGTAGAAATGGATGGAAACAATCATTTTCGAATTAGTTTCCCGATTTCAAACTACCTACGCGGTCGTTCCTTCCTTAACACAAGCCAAGTACATCCAAAATCACAATATTCAAGCATGCCTTTACAAAAACGTTTTTAGACGGTCTGTGTATAGACTTTTGTCCATGAAGTCTACAGACTCTCTAGAGAACAGTCTATAGGCAATACAAATCATGTAGTCAAAGACAATCTATATAATTATGACCACACGCTTTTAGTAGACTTTTGTGTACAGACAGTATATAGACTATGAATGGACAAAAAGAAATGTCGATATGAAGGAAATAGAGGCTATGAGAAGTCTACAGACTGTCTATCGACCCTTTCTGACGCTATTTCAAATCCAACGTATTTTTAACGCGCCCCAGTATGTGCGTCCCCGAGTTACCAAAGGAGTGTGAGGCACTGGGTGGGAGCGTGGCCCATAAGAACAGATGAAAACTGAACGTTCGAAAATTATATTCTGATTTCACTGTGCACCCACAGATGCGGCCTTCGTGAATCACTGAGGTGTACTCAAAAAATAGCAATATTAAAAGGTATGCAACGAAATCTCAAAGTTGATACCTGTTTAAAACGTCAGTATAAATGTGCGTTGTGATACCGACGTACTACCCACAGTGTCTGGGCGCTTCACCGAATAGCACTAACTTCTCGTGCAGTCCGAAACGCTGCCGCGTTCGTTCAATTTCCTCGCAAATAGAATTGTTAAGTCTAGACAACCTAGATAGCTCGACATGGAGGACAGTTTCGAAATGGCATGATAAGCGAACTGCATACGGCTACAGGGGACAGCGCGGACGATACCCCCCACTTCCGGTCACCGCGAGCGCCTCCTATGCTTATAAACAAGGGTGCCGGTCTAGACAAAGCAACAGCATACGCTAGCAATGAAAAAGAAAGCAACTTTGGTCTGTTCCCATTTTTTTCTTGCAGTTCAAAGTTTCGGTTTCAATTTTGTGGAAGATATGATTCGATTTGGTTTAGGGTGTTTAACATCCCAAATCGACGCAGGCTATGGACGACGCCGTATAGTGGAGGGCTAATAATAATAATAATTTGCTCTTGGGAAAAGGAAATGGCGCAGTATCCTGTCTCATATTGTTGGACACCTGAACTGCGCAGCAAGAGAAGGGATAAAGGAGGGAACGAAAGAAGAAAGGAAGAAAGAGGTGCCGTAGTAGAGGGCTCCGGAATAATTTCGACCACGTGGGGTTCTTTAACGTGCACTGACATCGCACAGCACACGGGTGCCTTAGCGTTTTTTCCTCCATAAAAACGCAGCCGCCGCATAGTGGAGGGCTCCGGAATATTTTCGACCACCTGGGGTTCTTCACCGTGCACTGACATCGCACAGCACACGCGTCTCTAGAATCACGGGGGAAATATCTAACAGGCAATAAGTAACTCGCTACTAGAAGGGGAGGAGGAAAAGGAGGAGGAAAGGCAGGGAGGAAGCGTGCGTGTGAGCGCATGCGACTGCATTCCAGTTTTTTTTTAAAAACAAAACAAGTGAGAGGGACCTCTATACAAAAGCAAAAGGATATCGTCAAGCCTCTTGGCGGTGGCGCCGTCTCATGTAACATCTGACGATGTAACCACTTATGGCGTCATATATCACACGTGATGCGCGGTCGTGACAAGCAACTCGGGTCACGAACTCGTCATGAATGAGCGAGCGTGACGTCACATGACACGTGACGTGACCAAACCGGAAGTGACCAGATGTGACGTCACAAAGCCGAAAGTGTTGCAACAACGCCTGGGCGGGCTCTTTGGTCTATCGCGACCCAGGCTGAGGGGTTTTCTGCAGGCGTCCGCTAATTTTGCGTCCCTTGGCGATTCGCTAACCATATAAACGTCGATAATGAAGGAAAGTAAAACAACACACTAACTGCTTGGGACACAGTGCTCGAGTATCGCTCATTCCGAATTTTTTTCATACCAACCCCAGACATAAATGCGGAAGCCCCCCCCCCCCCCCCCCCCCCCCACCCCCCCTCCCCCCCTTCTTTGGTGGAAGTTTATACTTGAGATTGAACAACCTAAGCTTGAGAATAATTCTAAGCATATTATATTATGTTCCACTCAACGCCTACGACTGAAACTTGCTGGAAGGCATCTCCCTTAAGCCCCTGTAACAAATCATAACGACTGTCTGCCCTCTAGATTTCGTTTTTGTACACATTTAAATTAAACTGAATTAATTCAATAATGTAATTAGGGACTTACGACTGACGCCGTAGATTCCACGGCAAAGTGCAGGCCTCTAAGTGGCTGAACCAAAGCTGAACAGCTTTAGCTGCAATATCGTCACAAAACGCTATAAACGACCAAATTTGACTGCGAAAAAAAACAAAATCGACGGAGTTTCTCTTAATCTCTCCTCTATATGCGCCGGCCTGCACGCAGTCTCATTCCGCTACAGCACGCCACATCGCGGCCTTTCATAGCGATAAAAATCGCAGCAGCCGAAAATATTTTGGATAGGCCAAGGAGGCTTTCGGCGGGCGAATCCGTTTTTTCGGCGTGTGCGGGGCGCAAAACCTGCACTTCCGCGTTCCACGCCCCCCCCCCCCCCCCCCCCCCTTACTTTTTCCTCTCGACTAGAGCCCGGGCCCCTGCAGTCGCCCTGACGACACGTGCACATAATTCTTTCGCCGTGAAAGAAGCACAGGATCAAGATAGGCACGCAGAATAGAAAACGGGGTAAAGAGAGAAAGAGAGAGAGAAAAGAAAACGGGGGATACGGAAGTTCTCCAGAAACCAGAAAAGGACGTAAAAAAGAATAGTAGGTAGTCCTCGTGGTCGGCAGCAGCAGCACTGCTGGAGAGGGTATTTACAGAGAGATCACCGCAGTGGGCACACCAGGTTCTGAAGGAGAGCGCAGCGCCTGTCTGCAGAGGGTAAATAAGCAGACGGAAACGGCGGCAGGGGAAGAGATAGCAGGGTGGAGGACGCTCACTATAGGCGAGGCGTTAGGGCTGTGCGGATGGGTTTCAAAGCGCAGGCCACGGAGACTGGTAAATCGGGCGAGACAGCAACGAAAACGTCGCCGGCGTGATCTCAATGCACACAACTTTTTTAATTTATTTTATACAGTTTTCATTTTTTCCTTATCTTTCGCATGCGAAGCACGATGTACGGGTATTAGTAGACGTATCTGCTCCTGCGGGGAAAAACCGATTTTCGGCAAGGAATTTGTGCCATCCTCTGTAGCATCCAGAGTTGTTTTCTTCGCTTCTCGATAGATGACGCGATAATCCGTGTGCCTGAGCAGTGTGGTCTAGTTACTGGGACGTCTTTTGCGGACACGGTTTAATTCCTCCTCCTCCCTCCTCCATCGCAAAAAGCCCCTACCCAATCGCCAGCGTTGCGGTCAATAACAAGACCAAATAGAAATGAAATATCCAAACAAAATTACTTGTTTACGCACTTGCTACTCCTCTTTGACGAAATGCAACTCGCCGATGATCAGCGCGAGCACAGTGCAAACCGCTTTCAACGCGGTAATGCCTTCGACTATTGAATAGTAACATGAAATATGAAACGCAAAAAGATATCCCACAGCACGAAGCTGAAAGGAGGCGTACTGTCAATGAAGACGCACACAAAAAACAGCATTTCTATAAGCAGCATCCCATAGTAAAAGAAATTCGCTTAAAAACAACGTGATAATTCTGTGATATCAGGTACATAGGTATTATTCGAGCAAGACCGTAAAGAGTTTTCTGATGCCGGAATACTGATCAATATTAATAAAGATTTATAATAGGCAGAAAACTTAATTTACCTGTAATAGTGCGTATTAATGATAAACATTCTTAATTGAAGAAAACAGTTGAAATAGCACTGACGACAGGTACACTGCGAAGTAACACTGCTGCCATCACGGTACTTAAATATCCAGATAAGATGATCCACAGGTTGAATTAGAACAACTCCTTAAATAATAATATTCGGTGATCGCACAACAACAGTGGATCATTAGTATGGTATTAAGTGAATTCTTTTGTAAGTGCTGAAATGACATTACATGTGTTCGATATGTGTCGCCCTCGTGGTAATGCAATAAGTGAATATGGCTACGAATGAAAGCAAAGGGAAGATAGCCAGATTCTCGTGAAAAAATATGTACTCTTAAGTAAAATTTTGATGCAATAAACTATCGTCCATTTAAACTGGTAATACGCCGAGTGTATTACAAAATACCAACCAATATTACTTCAAGGAATAAGCCCTTGCTGTAAACAAAAATATGATTCAGAAGAACGCGGTGACCCACAGGATAATGACAGGATAATGTACAGCATGATGTACAGGATGACGTAACGGATGACGTAAAGGATGATGTACAGGATGATGAGTACGGTGATATGCAGGAACTTTGCAAACTGTAGTGGACAATCATAAACTCAGTTTAAGGGAGTGGATTTAGTTAAGGTGGCATCCCACTAAAATATTGTTAAGTTCAGTCTTTATTTAAAATTGGCATTTAAAGAGCCAATGCATGATCAGTAGCAAAAGTTGTTATATCGCCTGCATAAAGAACTGGTTCAGGACTTGTAACGCATTTAGGGAGGTCAATCATTTATATGTATCAAAGATACAACTGTGCCCGGGATTAAACCCCATGGAGCACCTTTATCAAGATTTGCAATCAGATAGTACTGGAGGGAATAACTGTTAATAAGTGGTAAGGATAGGTCGATTAAGACTTCTGCAGCAAAAGCTGCCTGTGGCAACTGCTTGTTTAATTCCATCAATAAAAAAGAGCAAGTTCTGTAGGTCTATTTCCCGTTAGGAAAACGAAATCACGAGGTGACAGGATATGAAATCTGTTTAAGTCTTTACCTAATCGTTTCAATTATTCTACTAAAAAAAATCGAAGTATCGAAATCAGGCGATAGTCTGAAATGCAAGTAGGGAATCGCCTTGCTTCAGTATCGGAATGAGCCTTTATTTTTACTTATGGAATTATGCCAAGCCTCAAAATAACGTGAATTATTGAAGAAAGAGGCAGAGCAATGTACTGTGCAATCAGTTTTATGTTAGCGGAGTGAGTGTCGTCTAAATCAGCCCTACCGCACTCTGGTATCAGTAACTCCGTCAAGACCAGTCGGTAATAGGCAGAGAGACTGTAGACAACGCCTGAGCGACTGAGCGAGTTCCACTCGTCCAGCTGTAGCTATCGCGTCAATCCAGGTTTAATCACAGCTAAACCAAAGACAACCCCCGCCCCCCCCCCCCCCACACACACACACACACGCATACACACAAAAAAAAAACAAGTAAAAAGACGAATATGACGGGACGGTTGTAGGCCGTCAAACACGTGAGCGACGACCAACCACATTCCGGCAAGGAAGGCGAAAGCCGCGATACGAACGGGCCGAGCATCGCTTCCCAGTATAGAAACACGCCCAAAAGGCAACAGTACAACGAAAAGCCACGCTACAACACGCACGCCCATCGCGTAGGAGCGACCAACGCGCTGTCGAAGATGACAAGGTCGACGCCGGAGGATGAGACTGCAGCCACCCTCGCAAAACGCTCGAAACTCGGAGAGGAGGGAAGCTTGTGGGCTTAACAAAAATAATAAAAAAGCTAATACTCAGCTGATACGACCAGAGAGGAGCGTTTTTAAAACTCGAGCATTTTTTTT